>NC_051213.1:50224668-50347168 GCF_015220715.1 Pygocentrus nattereri
GTGTTTTTCCCTTCTCCTGTAAAGTTACTGTTTTGGAGATACAAGGCTTTCTTCCGACAGCAGCGATTTTATATATATATGTATGTATGTATATATATATATGTATGTATACAGTAATGAAACAGCCCTTAGGGCGGCACATGGAAATGCGGAGGCAAGGTGGATGCGACCTTCTTAAAGCTGGTATTGAAGTGGGAGTTAAGCCTGCCGATGGCATGATAGCACCTATATGTAGCGTAAGTTAACGTGGCTGAAAAGTTCCCCAAAACCTCCAATTAAAAAACTATAGCTACTGTTCGGCGCTGAAAGGTGGCGCACGCGCAGTGGAAGCTCCGATTTCCTGTTAAGGTTACATGGCCACAAATCGGATACGTATCCCATCCAGCACCACATATGAAAGCGGCTCGGGTCGGATTTGAAAAGATCAGATTTGTGTCCACACAGGCCTGAAAACACCAGATCTGAGTCACGTTGGGGCAGAAAATCTGATTTGTGCACAGCCCCCCAGTCTCCCCCCATCATTCAGCACAGTGCTGGTCAGAGCGTCTGTTAGCTGGTTAGTCATCATCTGAGTACTTTACACATCCCGCTGGTTTGAAGCTCGTGAGGGATTTAAAACGTTTTAAAACGCAGAACATTGAGTTACATGTTACAATTTGCATACTTATGCATATTCATAGATCTTCACATTCCTGCTGAGTGTTGATGTGCCGTACTGAGGAGCTTCCTGGGAAAAACGGCCCAGATAGCAAACCTGATAAGGCCCAAACCTGGACCACATCCGGCATCTACCTGCTGCCCACATACCACATGGAACGATGGCATGGGAGAGGGCCAGGTGCGGGAGTCCAGCCCGTCGTTAGAGGATCACATCTCAATTCGTGGGGACTTTGAAGTATACCGCAAGTAAAGTGATCTACATCCATTGGCCTGACTCCCTGTCTTTGAACTGTGAGAGGAAACCCACACAGACGCAGGGAGAACATGCAAACTCCACACAGAGGAGCCTGGTCACCCGGCCGGGGAAATGAACCCAGTGCTACCCACTGGGCCTCCACACCAACCTGTTGCTTTATACACTTTTAGTTCATACAAGTGCATCTCGATCAAAAGATTAAGCACAAGTACAGGCTGAATATGCTTCAACTTTTCTGTGTACTTGTCTGTACTGTATAAGCCAAGCATACTTAAGTAGAGCTTTGTTTACTATTTGATTTGTTCATCATCATCACTTTCCCATGCTCAAGGCTGTTTACAATCAATGCATAACACAGAACACAAACACACACACTCCATGGTTCCTACAGCTAGCAGAGGGAATTTATAATAAATAATAGAGTCACTTAGTTACGGTGAAAGTCTCACACTGCAACTACGGTGCATCGCACAGGAGGCCGGCCCAGGAAGCCTCGAAGGCCGAAGACGTCACATTTTCCTGCAGCCGAACACCAGCAGTCCAGGCAGCCTCATAGCTGCCCAGGCAGCCGGTCCGACAGGCCTTGTAGCCATGCCATAGTGCTGCTCATGCAGTGGACACTACCCCACAGCTGCAGTGCAGCGTCAACCAAGCAGCCAGACCAGGCTGCGATGTCACCTCAGTCAGGGCCCCAGTCCAGAGAGCCCCGTAGCCGCGATGCAGCGTCACTCAAGCGGCCGGTCCAGGCTGCATAATAGCTGAAGTTGCTCAGATCTGCTTTGAGACATGTGAACGTTTTTAATACGGGGCCACTTTTGGCTCAGCTGCCGTTTGCCAGGGCCGGCCGCCTGCCAGAGGTGGCCCGTGGAGATGACGCACGATCATTCAAACGCTACGGTTTAAATAATGACTTCAGAGGTATTAATAATGCTTCACTGGACCTGCGGTGCTGTTCGCCGTCGCAGCGCTGCACCCGCTCCATCAGCACGCCACAGAAACGCATTAGCCTTCTCCACACCCTCTGGAGGAGCTGCTCTGATTCGTACCATATTTACAGCAGTATGGAGGCATTGTCTCACTCTGTTCTACCAAGAAGCCTGATTCTCGGAGCCCCTCCTCAGCGGCCGCCTGCGTCAGACCCCCACCGACGTATGCGCACTTCACACGCGGCTCTCTGATTCGTGAACAGTTCTCTTCGCTTCGTAATTTTATTCAAGCGTTCTGATTTATGTTGGGTAAGTGCTGAGCTTTTCCTTTGGAGCGCGTTCTCCTGAGCTTGGACGGGGAACACAGTGGACCCGGGCCATTCTGAACCAATTAATAGCAGGGTGGGGGTTCACTACAGCGCAGCACATCTGCTGTCAATACAGCTGCAAACCGGAGAGAACAAGCACTCGTACTGTAGGACCATCGCTTCTTTCAGCACCGCGCCAAAGTGGCCTGAGTGGGCTTTTCAGCGTCTGTATGGCGTTCACGTTCATTATACCATGGTTGGCTCCGCCCACACATTCCGATTGGTTTGGAAACCACCTGGATTATCCGATCAAAGCCATCAGCAGTTACTCTAAGCATTAGCAGAGTTGGAAGCGATATGAGTTTGACGCCACAGCCATCCTCTCATAGACGCTCATTCAACAACTCTTAGCTACCACTTGGTATCTCAGCTCCACTGACCAACCAGCTCCACTCTGTAGTTCTACAGTTACAGACTGTAGTCCATCTGTTTCTCTGATACTCTGTTACCCTGTTCTTCAGTGGTCAGGACCCTCACAGACCCTCACAGAGCAGGTACTGTTTGGGTGGTGGGTCATTAGTGTGTGTTGTGCTGGTCTGAGTGGATCAGACACAGCAGTGCTGCTGGAGTTTTTAAACACCTCAGTGTTTCAGGGCAGCGTCCTGTGACCACTGATGAAGGACTAGAGGATGACCAACACAAACTGTGCAGCAGCAGATGAGCTGCCGTCTCTGACTTTACATCTACAAGGTGGACCGGCAAGGTAGGAGTGTCTAATAGAGTGGACAGTGAGTGGACACAGTGTTTAAAAACTCCAGCAGCACTGATATGTCTGATCCACTCGCACCAGCACAACACAAGATTAAATCACAACTGTGAAGATCTGCTGATTCTCAGCTGTGATGATATTCACCGTTGCTGTTTTTGCATGTAAGCATGTTTATTTATTCCGCAGGCCTTTATTATGGGCCGTGACTCAATCACCTGCAACAGGTCATTACCTTGCTCTGCTCGCGCGACCTGGACGTTCAGGTTGAGATGATGGCCATTGAGGTCTAATTCATTATTTGGGTGGGTTTCCCGAGCTGCTCGTCAGTTCTCCGGGCTTGTTAAAACACCCTGAAGTGCACGTCGCTGCAGCGCTCTGCCCTGTAGCCTGTGAGTCCAGCACCATCCATCAACTGAGCTGTGAGGAAACAGCGGTCAGCTCCGTAGCGGGCGGTGATTTCAGCTTGTTTGGTCATTGTGTTGTGTTAAGATCCATCATACTAATTACAGCCTCATGTTATGTTTGATTTTCTTGCTGAATGAATGAATAAGCCTGAACACTGAAGCTCCCATAGCTGTAACTCTGCAGCCGAACCTCAGGCGCTACAATCAACTCTCTGCAAACAACCTGATGAATTTCAGAGGTCCATGCTGACCTGGTTCAGCCTGTTCACATGGATTTCTAGAGAAGTGTAGTACAAGTTTCATGTATTTCAGTGACATCATGATTCAATGAGTCATATTACTTTTACTTCTACTGTATGATCTCGCCAAGACAAGTCTGAGTACAGATAGTATCATTTGGTTACAACTTCAGAAGGCCTTATACACTCACCGGCCACTTTATTAGGTACACCTTGCTAGTAAAAGGTTGGACCCCCTTTTACCTTCAGAACTGCTTTAATTCTTCATGTCAGACTTTCAACAAGGTGTTGGAAACGTTCCTCAGAGATTCTGGTTGGTTATTTGAGTTCCTGTTGTCTTTCTATCATCTGGAACCAGTCTGCCCATTCTCCTCTGACCTCTCACACCAACAAGGCGTTTTCGTCCACACAACTGACCGCTCACTGGATATTTCCTCTTTTTCGGACCGTTCTCTGTAAACCCTAGAGATGGTTGAGCGTGAAAATCCCAGCAGATCAGCAGTTTCTGAAATACTCAGACCAGCCCGTCTGGCACCAACAACCACGCCACGTTCAAAGCCCCTTAAATCCCCTTTCTTCCCCGTTCTGATGCTCGGTCTGCACTTCAGCAAGTCGTCTTGACCACCTCTACATGCCTAAATGCAGTGAGCTGCGGCCGCGTGATTGGCTGATTAGATATTTGTGTTAACAAGCAGCTGTACCTAATAAAGTGGCCGGTGAGTGTATGTTAGGTCAGTGGTTCTCAGACTTTTTACAGTCCTGGAACCCATTCAGACATGAAATTATCTGGTGGGCACCTCCTCTGTCACACACATACACACATAAATTGCCGTGATGCACACATGACACATTTACATTTATACTGCTCAGCATAACACGTAGTCCATCTGCTTCTCTGATACCCTGTTACCCTGTTCTTCAGCAGGACTTTATGGGAAGGCAGGGGAGATGTTGGAGATGTGATCAGGTGTGAGTGAGAAGACAGGCAGCAGAGCTCTGGACCATCTGGAGCTTGTGAAGAGGAGCTAACGCCGATGAGGAGAGGTCTTTACGACAGATCTAACGTGGAGACCAGATGAAAGGGCCAAGCTGAGGATGCATCGTCCATCAAAAGAGTGAGAGAACCGGTTTTACTGGGGGTCGATTTAGATCCAGTGAGGATGACTTCAGTGTTTTCATCATTTAGCACGAGGAAGTTGTGCTCCATCCAGTTTTGATTGCAGATAGGCAACTTTCCAAGTGACTAAGCGGAGGATTTGTAATGGATTTAGTTCCAAGATAAATCTGGGTGTCACCTGGAGTGAAAAGGGCTCTACGAGGAACTTGAGATGGTTGGTTAGTCTGTAGTTTACACAGCAAGGATGCCAGCTCGCTAGAGTACCAGCCAACCCAGCTAAACGTTTATCAAGTCTTTGAGGAATGTAATTTGTAACTTTTTGATTAGGATCTAAAACTTTTTGATTGAGAACGACAGCAGTCTCTAGTTTACTTTTACTTCACTCCACATTTCGCTGCTGCATCGTGACCTTTACTGCCTAATCTCTTCAGACTTCTGTAGATCCATAAATCGATTATACACTCACCGGCCACTTTATTAGGTGTTCAGTCGCTTGTTAACACAAATAGCTAATCAGCCAATCACACGGCTGCAGCTCACTGCATTTAGGCGTGTAGAGGTGGTCAAGACGACTTGCTGAAGTGCAGGCCGAGCATCAGAACGGGGAAGAAAGGGGATTTAAGGGGCTTTGAACGTGGCGTGGTTGTTGGTGCCAGACGGGCTGGCCTGAGTATTTCAGAAACTGCTGATCTGCTGGGATTTTCACGCTCAACCATCTCTAGGGTTCACAGAGAACGGTCAGAGAAAGAGGAAATATCCAGTGAGCGGTCAGTTGTGTGGACGAAAATGCCTTGTTGATGTGAGAGGTCAGAGGAGAATGGGCAGACTGGTTCCAGATGATAGAAAGGCAGCAGGAACTCAAATAACCAACCAACATCTCTGAGGAACGTTTCCAACACCTTGTTGAAAGTCTGCCATGAAGAATTAAGACAGTTCTGAAGGTAAAAGGGGGTCCAGCCTTTTACATTAGTGTGCCTAATAAAGTGGCCGGTGAGTGTATAAGGCCTTCTGAAGTTGTAACCAAATGATACTATCTGTACTCAGACTTGTCTTGGCGAGATCATACAGTAGAAGTAAAAGTAATACGACTCATTGAATCATGAAACTTGTACTACACTTCTACCTAATTAGGTGGCCGGTGACTGTAGGTCCAGGCTACGGACTGGAGTTAAGCATGTAAATCACTTTTTCCAAAAGTCAAACGATGGTGCTCAGATTGCTCACAGGTTATCATCAGATGAGCTCAGTGATGTGCGCTGATGAGGAAACGTCTTCATATGCTTGCATATGGAGAGCTCTGCCGTTGAAATTAAAGGTAATCATAGTAATTGCGTGGCTAAGCTATTACAGTGCGCTATAGTGTGGTAAAACAAATCAAACAGCACCCAGCTGGAGGGACCCGGGCCCCGGGCCCCCGGAGATGCCCAGGTGCAGCACTGATTCCCTCTAAGGAAATACGCCTCTCCAACGGTCATTAAAGGTAACCTTTAACCCTGACGATGAGCTGCTATTTCCCCAACTAAAGGGCATCATGACCACATACTCACCTGGCTTTCCATTACGCAGTTTAGGGGTTAAAGACATAGTTACATTTCACATTTGAGCTTTTAAACCCGGCCAGCGTCGTCGTGTGGAGCCCAGGCCTGTTGTGCATGTTGGAAGGGTTTAGGTGGAGCTGATGCTGCATCAGGTTAAAGTACCGTATATGTTCTCCATTACATTCTGGGTTCAGGAGTTCCTCGAGTCAGGGGATATACAGGACTGTGTGAAAGTTTTAGGCATCTAAGCAAATGTTTGAGGAGTTGACCTCAGCAGTGAGTTTATCACAATATACATTAGAATAAAGTCATATATATATATATTATAATTATAAATTTTCTATACATTTTGTTTATTCTAATATGAACACTTTTCTCAGCAAATAAACACAAACTACACAAATAAATAGATTTTTTAAATGTGTCTTGGGTGCCTAAGACCTTTGCACAGTACTGTAAGTAGTCAAGATCCACTCAATAACAGAACTAAAGTGGCAGAAACGGAGTCAAGACCAAGACAAGTCTGAGTACAGATACTATCAAAACCACAAGTCTGAGTACAAATACTATCAAGACCACCAATCTGAGTACAAATACTATCAAGACCACAAGTCTGAGTATAAATACTATCAAGACCACCAATCTGAGTACAAATACTATCAAGACCACAAGTCTGAGTACAAATACTATCAAGACTACAAGTCTGAGTATAAATACTATCAAGACCACAAGTCTGAGTACAGATACTATCAAAACCACAAGTCTGAGTACAAATACTATCAAGACCACCAATCTGAGTACAAATACTATCAAGACCACAAGTCTGAGTATAAATACTATCAAGACCACCAATCTGAGTACAAATACTATCAAGACCACAAGTCTGAGTATAAATACTATCAAGACCACCAATCTGAGTACAAATACTATCAAGACCACAAGTCTGAGTACAAATACTATCAAGACCACAAGTCTGAGTATAAATACTATCAAGACCACAAGTCTGAGTACAAATACTATCAAGACCACAAGTCTGAGTATAAATACTATCAAGACCACAAGTCTGAGTACAAATACTATCAAGACCACAAGTCTGAGTACAGATACTATCAAGACCACCAATCTGAGTACAAATACTATCAAGACCACAAGTCTGAGTATAAATACTATCAAGACCAAAAGTCTGAGTATAAATACTATCAAGACCACCAATCTGAGTACAAATACTATCAAGACCACAAGTCTGAGTATAAATACTATCAAGACCAAAAGTCTGAGTACAGATACTATCAAGACCACAAGTCTGAGTATAAATACTATCAAGACCACCAATCTGAGTACAAATACTATCAAGACCACAAGTCTGAGTACAAATACTATCAAGACCACAAGTCTGAGTATAAATACTATCAAGACCACAAGTCTGAGTATAAATACTATCAAGACCATGATAGTAATGTCTGTAGAAGCAGTCTGCAGGCCGAGGGGCTCGGCTTTACACACCTGTGGCCATGGAAGTGACTGGAACACCTGAATTCAGTGATTTGGATGGGGGAGTGAGGACTTTTGGCAGTATGGTGTGTATTTGAAAGAATATTTGTCATTTCTTTGCTTTTTGTTCGTTGTGTAAAACTACTGTCTCAAAGCAGCAGAGCAGAGCAGGGCTGTCATCACCAGAGATCTGCTGTAAGTTCTGCATGTTTGTGGTGTAATCCTCAGTGAACTTTGTGCTGGTACGTTCGTGGGAGCATGTTTGCGTGTGGAATGACAAGTCTGAATGTTGACGGGTCTGTGTGTGAGTTGACTTTCTTAGAAAGATCAGACCGATGTGGCTCTTTGTTCATTTGTGGCACAGAATGGATGAATGAATGAATGTGAATGAGCTTCCTGCAGCGGTGTCCCAACACGAACCATGGCCAGATGTGTGCGAAGTGTAAGGGGTGACTAATGCTGGCAGAATTAACCCACAAACCCACAAACCCTTTCATCTGTCACTGCACGCTCCGATTCGCCTGAACCGGTTCCACACTCAGCGCAGAGTTATGCAACACTCGGACTGTAAAATCCAACTCTTCCAGTCCCGCTGTGCTGGGATCCTGTGGGAGGATTAATCCACAGCGCTTCATTAGCTTTACATCCAATGACTCAGATCAGGAGACGGTGGACGGTTAACACTCGCCGTGTGATGAACACCCCCCCAAAGTGTAAAGCGGGTGGTTCCTCCTCTTCGACAGAGCTCAACTCATCACTTTCTGACGCTTCTCCTCTTTCATGTCGTCGGCTGGGTCTCGTCCAGACACCTCCACTCTCCCCTGACTTTCCCACGATGACGGAGGACGATTTTCCCACCCAGGGAGAGGAACCATGGCAGTGGGAGGAGAGCAGCCTGATCTTTTTTAAAAGCACTTGAGCGACATTAATAGTTTATTAACTCTCCTGTGTTGTTGGAGGTCAAACTGACCTGTTTGAACGTTTAAAAATACAGGAAAAATATTTTTAATACATTTCGGAGCATTTTGGCTTAATTAGTCTGCGTTCACATTTCCAGGCTGCGGTGGCTCTAATCTGATTTTTCCCCCTAATCTGAATCAGATCTGGTGTTTTCAGGGCTGTGTGGACACAAATCTGATCTTTTCAAATCCGACCTGAGCCGCTTTCATATGTGGTCCTGGATGGGATGCGTATCCGATTCGTGGCCGTTTGACCTTAATGTGGCACTCAGATCGGAATCCATGTGCTTTTTTGCCCCATCATCATTCAGCGTCACCATGGCAACAGCGCCGAACATTAAACGCTAAAGCCTGTAATCGGTGGAAAAGCAGCTCATCTCACCTTTTCCTCCTCCGTCTGGCTCTAATAATGAAGCTGAGAGCTGATCAGAATTAACGATCTTCTCAGCGAAGCTCGTTCTGCTCGTTAGTTTGTGCGGATGATGCAGTGATTCAGTCACGTGACGTCACTGAGTAGGAGGAGCTCATGAGGGTCAGTTCAGGCCGGTTCATCACATTAATGACAGACTTGAGTCACTTACGTAAACGAGTGTAAATGGAAAATGGCTTATTTAACATGTTTGCACCCCAACATCGTTAATTAATTAAGTGACACTTTTTAATCCCATAATGGGGAAATTTCACCTCTGCATTTAACCCATCCGTGAAGTGAAACACCACATACACACTAGTGAGCACACACACACTAGGGGGCAGTGAGCACACTTGCCCGGAGCGGTCGGCAGCCCTATCCACGGCGCCCGGGGAGCAGTTGGGGGTTAGGTGTCTTGCTCAAGGGCACCTCAGTCATGTGCTGTCGGCACTGGGGATTGAACCGGCGACCTTCTGGTCACGAGGCTGGTTCCCTGACCTCCAGCCCACGACTGCCCCCCTATGCATGTGTATATTACACATAATGTTTAGGTCAGTTTGACCCAGAGGTGAGAGTGGAGGATATAAAGGGTCAAAATATCAAATGTGTAGGTTCTCTGGTGGTTCTGGATGGTAAATAAAGTGTCTATATCTGTGTTGTAGTCATGGCGACGCCTGGTTCCCATCACCACCACTGTAAAGACGTCTGAACCATTAAACACAAAAACCCTCTGAATCTCTATTTACAGCTCAGACACTCAATTATGCAGACCTTCTCCTTCAGCTGTATACTCAATATATGTTTACAGTCCTCTGTATGTTCTGATGTTCTGGAGAACACTTGAACGAGTCTATCTGAGAATGGATGAGCGGTAAGTGAGGATCAGAGAAAACAGGAGTGTCCACGTTCCTTTAAGGTTCTTCTAACATCCTGTGTTTAGTCTCGGACCTGAATAAACTCAGCCTGACCCTCAACACACACACAGACACACCCACACAGGCTGTGTGTCCTGTCTGCCTGCCGACTGTCCTCCTTTCCTCCTGAAGGATCTGCTCTATGGGTTTATTTACTTTCTTTCTTTGAGTGACTGCCTTTATCGCAGTGCCAGCCCCAAATGGACTTTAGCTTCCTCCTACAATCCTGTCCTTATATCAGGCAAGAGTGGGAAAATATTTCAATTTCAGAGCTACAGCAGTGTCTCCTCGGTTCCCAGATGCTTACGGAGTGATGTTAAAAGAAGAGGAGCGTCATGTGTTTTATTGCTGTTGTTGGAAGAAAACCTCATATCTCCACAACGGTGACTTTACAGGAGAAGGAAAAAACCTACTTTACTTTTAATGGAAGTCAATGGAACCAGAATTGTTTACAAGTCATTTTGGGCCGTTTCTTTTGGTCCATTCATCATGAAATTTATACACCTTGTAAAGAGCAAGACGTACTTTCATATTATGTCAAAAACTGAAAAACGTAAAAAATGAGATATGAGGTTTTCTTCCGACAGCAGCGATACGCACATGGTTTAAAACGTTGAATAGACATCCTTATACTGTATAATCATTATATTCATGCTGTTTTGGACAGCATGGCTTTTTAAAGTGGTGCTATTGGGGCATTTTTCTGTTGTAACTCATCAAAGGCTTCTATTCCAGTTATCCAAAACCTAATATTGTGATAAGAATCATAAAAAACATTTTCAAGAATCACGATGCTGCATTCCTGGCATATCGCCCACCCTTAGCTTGGAGCAGCCAACCCGAAGGGGAATCGAGTCAAACCCCTGAAGCCACAAACACAGTCCTATTGTTTAAATATGGGGAAATGCTGGAGCTTCTCAGACGCAAGAAGGTGAGGAATCAAACGGGGACATTTGAGGAAGCCGTCATTTGAAAGAAAAACAGCTGGGTTAGGATTTCTCAACTCTGGGGTTATTTCATTCAGACCTGAATGATTCACCACGACGCTCAGACACATTTCTGTGAGAGATACGGTGAACAGTTCAGTCTGAGACTCCCAGACTGCCCAGGGCCTCCGGCGCTAACTCAGCATCACACACACTGGCACTGTTAACAAGATTACGGCCAGTGTTTTACATTCAAACCAGTATGGACAAAAAAATCTGCACTAAATGCATCTCAGAATATTTTCCCACATTAACCAACTATTTATAAAACACATTTATATGAAAAGAATGAGGAAATATTACACATAGAACTGCTCAGAATTAACGTCTCCTGGCCGTTCACTCTTCACACCTCAGAATTAACGTCTCCTGGCCGTTCACTCTTCACACCTCAGAATTAACGTCTCCTGGCCGTTCACTCTTCACACCTCAGAATTAACGTCTCCTGGCCGTTCACTCTTCACACCTCAGAATTAACGTCTCCTGGCCGTTCACTCTTCACACCTCAGAATTAACGTCTCCTGGCCGTTCACTCTTCACATCTCAGAATTAACGTCTCCTGGCCGTTCACTCTTCACACCTCAGAATTAACGTCTCCTGGCGTTCACTCTTCACACCTCAGAATTAACGTCTCCTGGCCGTTCACTCTTCACACCTCAGAATTAACTTCTCCTGGCCGTTCACTCTTCACACCTCAGAATTAACGTCTCCTGGTCGTTCACTCTTCACTCTCAGAATTAACGTCTCCTGGCCGTTCACTCTTCACTCTTCACTCTCAGAATTAACGTCTCATGGCCGTTCACTCTTCACTCTCAAAATTAACATCTCATGGCCGTTCACCCTTCACACCTCAGAATTAACGTCTCCTGGCCATTCACTCTTCACTCTCAGAATTAACGTCTCATGGCCGTTCACTCTTCACACCTCAAAATTAACGTCTCATGGCCGTTCACTCTTCACTCTTCACTCTCAGAATTAACGTCTCATGGCCGTTCACTCTTCACACCTCAAAATTAACGTCTCATGGCCGTTCACTCTTCACTCTTCACTCTCAGAATTAACATCTCCTGGCCGTTCACTCTTCACACCTCAGAATTAACGTCTCCTGGCCATTCACTCTTCACTCTCAGAATTAACGTCTCCTGGCCGTTCACTCTTCACACCTCAGAATTAACGTCTCCTGGCCGTTCACTCTTCACACCTCAGAATTAACGTCTCCTGGCCATTCACTCTTCACACCTCAGAATTAACGTCTCCTGGCCGTTCACTCTTCACTCCTCAGAATTAATGTCTCCTGGCCATTCACTCTTCACACCTCAGAATTAACGTCTCCTGGCCGTTCACTCTTCACACCTCAGAATTAACGTCTCCTGGCCATTCACTCTTCACACCTCAGAATTAACGTCTCCTGGCCATTCACTCTTCACACCTCAGAATTAACGTCTCCTAGCCGTTCACTCTTCACTCTCAGAATTAACGTCTCCTGGCCGTTCACTCTTCACACCTCAGAATTAACTTCTCCTGGCCGTTCACTCTTCACATCTCAGAATTAACGTCTCCTGGCCATTCACTCTTCACACCTCAGAATTAACGTCTCCTGGCCGTTCACTCTTCACACCTCAGAATTAACGTCTCATGGCCGTTCACTCTTCACTCTCAGAATTAACGTCTCCTGGCCGTTCACTCTTCACACCTCAGAATTAACTTCTCCTGGCCGTTCACTCTTCACATCTCAGAATTAACATCTCCTGGCCGTTCACTCTTCACTCTCAGAATTAACGTCTCCTGGCCGTTCACTCTTCACACCTCAGAATTAACATCTCATGGCCGTTCACTCTTCACTCTCAGAATTAACATCTCATGGCCGTTCACTCTTCACTCCTCAGAATTAATGTCTCCTGGCCGTTCACTCTTCACACCTCAGAATTAACGTCTCCTGGCTGTTCACTCTTCACTCTCAGAATTAACGTCTCCTGGCCGTTCACTCTTCACACCTCAGAATTAACGTCTCCTAGCCGTTCACTCTTCACTCTCAGAATTAACGTCTCCTGGCCGTTCACTCTTCACACCTCAGAATTAACGTCTCCTGGCCGTTCACTCTTCACACCTCAGAATTAACGTCTCCTGGCCGTTCACTCTTCACTCTCAGAATTAACGTCTCCTGGCCGTTCACTCTTCACACCTCAGAATTAACGTCTCCTGGCCGTTCACTCTTCACACCTCAGAATTAACGTCTCCTGGCCATTCACTCTTCACACCTCAGAATTAACGTCTCCTGGCCGTTCACTCTTCACTCCTCAGAATTAATGTCTCCTGGCCATTCACTCTTCACACCTCAGAATTAACGTCTCCTGGCCGTTCACTCTTCACACCTCAGAATTAACGTCTCCTGGCCATTCACTCTTCACACCTCAGAATTAACGTCTCCTGGCCATTCACTCTTCACACCTCAGAATTAACGTCTCCTAGCCGTTCACTCTTCACTCTCAGAATTAACGTCTCCTGGCCGTTCACTCTTCACACCTCAGAATTAACTTCTCCTGGCCGTTCACTCTTCACACCTCAGAATTAACGTCTCCTGGTCGTTCACTTTTCACTCTCAGAATTAACGTCTCCTGGCCGTTCACTCTTCACACCTCAGAATTAACGTCTCCTGGCCGTTCACTCTTCACACCTCAGAATTAATGTCTCCTGGCCGTTCACTCTTCGCTCTCAGAATGAGCTTCCTGTGGCTGTTCACTCTTCTGCTGGAAGCCTGGTGGTGAGATGATCTCTGAGTCATGATGCAGAGCTGAAATGGGACAGTAAGATGTTGTTTTGAAGAATTTTTGCCTCAAACAATCGAACAATTTCGGAATCGGTTCTCGTTACTTAACAGAGACGCTTCGTAATAAAAACACCTCCCTGTTAAATGCACTGCGTGTTTATATTTTACACATCATTTGTACTTTTAAAGCGACGCTAATTTCGCTCATTCATCAGCATTAGACCAGCTATCAGTCAGTATTGTGTTGGTACGCTGCTTTACACCAAGGCGAAACACACGCAGTGCCAAATGTAATCAGGTTCAATAATCAGGGGCAGTAACAGGGGGTGTAACACGATTCTCCCTCTTTTCCTGGTTGCTGTTCATCTGCTGCCTGACACAAATGCTGACGTGTTCCAGCACAATGACGCGGTTTATTCTGCAGCGGTTGGGCTGATAATTAAGGACACATTCGCTCGCGCTGGTCTCCGGCCAGCCCGAGATGCTCCTGGCATCGCCGGCCGATGCAGTAATGATATTTGCTTCTGATCGGCCAACAAAAACATTTGATCACACCGCACGGCTGTACGCTGCACAATAGGTGGTTTTCTTTCTGCTCTATTTTCTCCCCTGCTCAGTTCTGCCTTGATAATTGATGGAGTGAAACTCTCAGCAGGATTGTTTGTTTTTAGCCTGGCCCTTGTGTTTATTTCTCATGAGTGAGTGCACTGCAGAGGCTCAGCTGGTCTACAGGAGGAGATTATCCTGTGCTCTCTCATTGTGGGGCTCAATCCCACCTCTTTTTACACTGCCTTCTAATAGAGGAAATCTACTTACACACTCATCATCTCTCCAGAACGCTCAGTCAGCATTTCACTCTTTACACCGCAGCGTCTCTGCTTGGGTCCAAAATAGCTCTCAGAACTGCATTACTTACACAGCACTTTCAGGATCGTTACTAACTCATTTGTCGTATTTACTGAAGCACTATAGTAGCTAGTGAATCATTTATAGTAGATACTGAATCATTTATAGTAGGAATTCAATCATTTATAGTGGAACTGATTCAGTTAGAGTAGTTACCAAATCATTCAACACATAATGAATAATTTATAGTAAATGATGAATCTTTTATAATAGTTACTTTATCACTTTTTAGTAGTAGTTCAATTATAGTTGGAACTGAATCATTTATAGTAGTTACTGGATCATTTAGAGTAGATATTGAATCATTCATAATAGGCACGGAATCCCTTGTAATATTTACAGAATCATTTATAGTAGGAATTCAGTCATTTATAGTAGGAACTGAATCAGTTAGAGTAGTCCCTGTATCGCTTATAGTAGTTACCAAATCATTTGTAACACATAATGAATCATTTCTCGTAGTTAATTTATCATTTGTAGTAGTTACAAAATCATTTAAAATAGTTACTGGATCATTTAGAGCAGATATTGAATCATTTCAAGCAGGCAATGAATCATTTGTAATATTTACCGAATCATTTATAGTTGGAACTAAACCATTTACAGTAAATACTATATCATTTGCAGTAGATTATGAACCATGTATAGTAGAAGCTGAAGGTTTTGTAGTAAGTACTGAATAGGTACTGATTCATTTGTAGCAGCTACAGAACATTTATAATAATTATAGTAGATACTGAATCATTTGTAGTAGGAACTGAATGATTATTAGTAGTTATGGGATCATTTATGGCAACTACTGTAGCACTTATAGTAGAGATTGAATCACTTGTATTAGATACTGAATCATTTATAGTAGGAACTGAATCATTTCTATTAGATACTGGATCATTTATAGTAGCCTTAAATCCTCTGACATGCAGTTTCATTACTACTGTAAACACGGCTGTGTGTACGTACAGTATGTTTGCATTTGTTCTGATGTTATGTAGGAAATAACTCACTCACGGCCTGTATGTGACACTGACTCTCGCTCTCACTCTCGCTTTTATGGGCCTGAGTCAAGCCGAGCCCGCCGGGCCTCGGGCCTGACAGCGCCTGTATTTCTGGGGTACGTAACGTTAAATGACCTGAAATCAAAGGTCAATGTTGGGCAGGTAAAAAGCGCCCGACATCTGGAAAGCTCTGATGGGCCGCGGCGTGGGCTTTGGTAGTCGTCCCCGGGGGAGGCAGGAGGGAATACAAGCGGAGGCTTTGAAGCTCTCCGACTTCGCTTTGATAAATCAGACCAGCTTCCTCTGTTCATCCCTCCAGCCCTTGCCCCCAACACCCCCCCAACACCCCCACTGTGGCCCAGGAGTGATGGGCAGCATCCCCCCAACCCCCAAGCCTCAGAGCGACGACCCAGGCCGAACACGTTAGCACTGAGCGAGTGAGCAGCCTCACTGCGGTTTGTACCTCAGTGATCTACTGTCTGCCTCGCCGTAACAACGCCCCCTCCAACACGCCGACAGGAAGCGTGTGGTCCTGGATCCAGCGTTTAGCTCCAGGAGAAACCACTGAAGACACATTACTACAGCGATTATCAGGCTCTGAATGGGTTCTGCTTCACAGACTTCGGTGACGAGACTGGGTTTCCTGCCATAATGATGATAATACGAGATTGTTTCCATGTTACTTTGACTTATGAGTCTGTTTTTCGAGCTTACGGTAAGAACTGGGTTCTTCCTGGAACTTCCCGCATCGTTCCACAGTGTCCTTCGAGGTACAGCAGAACCACCAGCTCAGCAAGCGTCTCGCATTGTGCTAGATTTCATGAAAAACAAAAGATTTCATGCTGTTGCCAGAGCCAACAGTGGCTCCACCCAGGCTCCGCCCACATGTGTGCACTGTGCTGTTCACCTAATAGCCAGTTAATGGCTCAGCCTTCCCTACTGAAAAAAAGACCATTAGATAGTTAATATCTACTTGTCATGAATAATCCTATAACTACTAATAATCATTCAGTTCCTACTATGAATTATTCAGTATCTAATACAAATGATTCATTAAATGATTCAGTATCTAATACAAATTATTCATTATCTACTACAAGTGATTCAATATATATGTGATACAGTAGTTGCTATAAATGATCCTGTTGCTACTAATAATCATTTAGTTCCTACTATAAATGATTCAGTATCTAATATAAATGATTCCATTCTTACTATAAATGATCCAGTATTTAGTACAAATTCAGATTCAGATTCAGATTCATTAATTGATCCCAGGGGGAAATTGCAGAATTGCAATTTGAAATGATTCAATATGTACTACAAGTGATGCAGTATTTGTTATAAATGATCCCATAACTACGAATAATCATTCAATTTCTACTACAAATGGTTGTGTCTACTATATTTGATCCAGTGTCTACTATAAACAGTCCTTTAACTACTATAAATGATTAAGTAAATACTATAAACACATTTAGTTCCTACTACAAATGAATCAGTGTCAACCATAAATAATTCAATATGTATTATAAATAATCCAGTAACTACTACAAAACCTTCAACTTCTACTATAAATGATTCATAATCTACTGCAAATGATTACTGTAAATGGCTCCGTTCCAACTATAAATGATTCTGTACATATTACAAATGATTCAGTGCCTACTAGAAATCATTCAAAATCTGCTCTAAATGATCCAGTAACTACTATAAATAATTCAGTAATGATTCATTATGTGTTATGAATGATTTGGTAATCACTACAAGTGATAAATTAACTGCTAGAAATGATTCATTATTTACTATAAATGATTCATTATGTGTTATGAATGGTTTGGTAACTATTATAAGTGATTCCATCCCAACTGTTATCTAATGCTCAGACAGAGTACTCATAGAACCTTATTAAAAGGTTTTGCTGGTCCAACAGTCGCTAATAGTAAAGTGCATTTTCTTGATGGGTTGATATCACAGGGTAAAGGACTCTAATGGTGGAACTGGTGTTTTCCAGATTTTTCAGTTTTGCATCTGATGGTTTCGTAAAGAGACCTAAAGGTGTCCTACAGGAAACTACAGGAAATTCCAATTGGAATACATCTAACCAAACATTTATGGTTCTAGCTCGCTAAATTACGGTTACAGCCTGCTCCACTGTGGTCTGGCAGAAGTTACTGTAAAGGGTCTTTGTCATGGTGCTAGCTAGCCCACTCAATGTTGCTGCCTTCTGGGTTCGATTCCCCGGCCGGGCGACTGGCTCCTTTCTGTGTGGAGTTTGCATGTTCTACCTGTATCTGTGTGGGGTTCCTCCAGGTTCTCCGGTTTCCTCCCACAGTCCAAAGACACAGTCAGGCCAACTGGACATAAACTACCCATAGGTTTGAGTGAATGTGTCTGTCTGCCCTGCGATGGACTGGCGACCTGTCCAGGGTGTATCCTGCCCGATGACCACTGAGATAGACTCCAGCTCCCCCTGCATCCCAGAAGGAGCGGAGGCTTAGAAAATGTGTGTGTGTGTGTGTGTGTGTGTAGGTGTGTGTGTGTGCGTGTATAGGTGTGTGTGTGTGTGTGTGCGTGTGTAGGTGTGTGTGTGTGTGTGTGTGTTTTCTTTTCTCACACCAAAAAGTAATTAACTTGCACTTAATCACCATTTTCGACTGGAAATTTAGTAAACGAGGGGTCTCTGACTTTTGCATTCGAATGTTCCCGCATGTTTCCCATTGTGTCCGTG
Organism: Pygocentrus nattereri; assembly: GCF_015220715.1. Lineage (NCBI taxonomy): Eukaryota > Metazoa > Chordata > Actinopteri > Characiformes > Serrasalmidae > Pygocentrus > Pygocentrus nattereri. The sequence goes on from NC_051213.1 coordinate 50,243,047, forward strand.
GAACATCATCAGCCGGAAAATCCAGCATGCCCTTTTTTAATATGCAAACATGTTCCGTTCCATTGAAGACCCTGGGAAATGCTAATAGATGCTGACAGAGCAGTTCTTTCCATCGTTCCTCAATGCCGCCCTTTTCAGAGCGTTTCCTGTTCATTAGTATCAATATACTTATTTTTCTCCGATCTCTATCAGTGGTTCTCTTTATTGACGAGATTCCTGTGGCTGTGAGACCCTCGAGTGTGGGGGTGTCTGGGGGTCCTGCAGGGAAGGAAAGTCCAGCTGGAGTTGGCCCAGCTGGTGATGGCACAGCCCCAGCGGAGCAGCCACTAATCCACTAAGGCCCCTGACCGGAGTTCTCCCAACACCACCCCCCAACTCACTCTTCCTCAATCACCCCCCCCCCCACACACACACACAGACCCCCTCCATCCGTGATTGGGTTTCTGACCTGGGTGGTCACCCACACCAGACACATCTGGTGCAGGACAACGACGCTCTCACTGCTGAAGCTTCACTGAGATAATGTGTAGATTTAAAGCGCTAGTTTTGGGGGTGGCGGGTCACAGATGCAGCCTTTTTTTGTGGGGGTGGGGGAAACGCTCCTTAAGTTGGGAAATGCTCCTTAATACTCCTTAAAAAATGGACTCAGTTGAGTTTGTGTTTTACTTTGTTTAACGTCCTTTAACAGCTATAAAATGTTGTATCTTAGAGACTATACATACATATATATATATATGATATGATGATATATATGATGGGATGAATTAGAGCGGAGACTGTGAGCCAGGCCTTCTCGTCCAACATCAGTGTCTGACCTCACAAATGTGCTTCTGGAAGAACGGTCAGAAATTCCCATAAACACTCCTAACCCTTGTGGAAAGCCTTCCCAGAAGAGTTGAAGCTGTTATAGCTGCAAAGGGTGGGCCGACATCACATTAAACCCTATGGATTAAGAACGGGACGTCACCCAAGTTCACATGCGTGTGAGGCCAGTAAACCACATATTGCACATATGAAATTAAATATTTCTGTTGTAATTATATGTGTTTGTATTTTTAATTCTGTCTGTTTAATCGAATGAAATTAAAATCCGGAACACTTAATATTTTATTTCTTTCGACGTTGACAAAACAACTAACGTACCTGGATAATAACGGCGCAGCGTTCGTCATTCTGTTACAGAATCCTTCAAATATTGAGTGGATCATCTGAAAACAGCTGTTAATTCATGCTTATGCTAATCTGACAGGCGTGAAATCTAAAATCTTAATATTTAATATTTTCTATATTGAAATGTCTGTTTTAGATTCATGATCATTTTCAATCTTGGCTAAAACAGAAACAATATTGCTCTCACTCTGAATGCTTGTATGTTATCGTATTTGTACTTGTATTGTTTACTAGTTTTAATAAAGGCCTTTAGTGAACAGGCTATATGCACTAACCGCAGTGCCTCAGGTGCTTGTGCTTCACTGTGCGCGGCAGCTTTGGTGCTGCCGTCATACATAAACTATAAGACACCAAACATATCCTGGGCCGACTGCTGTAAAATAAAGGCACAATTTTCCACGTTTTGTTCTGAGGAAGCCTCGTGTTAAGACGTCTTTATGAGACGCTCTCCGTCACTTGTGGTTGTCCCTGAAGGTTGGGAACGTTTTCGGAGAGCGCTGCGGATTTTGTGTCTCCTCTTTCATCGTCTTGCCGCACTCTTGGCCTTCAAACTGCTCATAAAGTCACACAATAACAGAGGCCGTTGGATTACACGGCCAGTCAGCTTCAGTGGTGATGCTCTAAACACATGGAGCTGGTGTGGGTGGTCCCTCGTGGATAAAGATCTCCTCCTGTCCTGTCACGGAACCCTCTCATGGAACGGCCGCTTCCTGCCAAACCTGGCATCTGTTTACCGCTCGGCCATCGAGGACACGCAGCGACGTTTGAACTTCCCTCGTTTAACTGCTCAAAATGACTAGAACCGGGTTCTCCGGTGTTACAGCGTCAGGTTCCTCTGATCTGATTTCTGTCCTCTGTTTTTAGATCACTGGCTCAGGAACACTGGATTCGGACATGATGTTCCCTCATTCCTCACTCAGGGGATAGGTACTAAAGCCCTGCTCAGTCTGAACACGGAGTTTTTCCCGGGGGAAGTGTGGGAACACGACGTGATGGGAGGAGCAGGGCGAGGACCGGCACCACCGCCCACGTTCCACCAGACACAACCAGTCTGTCAGCGCGTAGGGTTACTCATCAGCAGGCCGCAGAACCTTCCGTCGATTAATGCCTGAAGGAGTTTTTGAAGCGATGTAAAAGACGGATACAGGTTGAATGGTGAGTCCTATAAGGCCCATTTCACCCCTCGCCCCTGCCCTACCCCTCACGTCTAGGGGTGGGGGTCCCGATTCTTGCTGAGATAGAGGGGTGGGGTGAAGTGTTGGGGCTACATGATCCTCCAAACGGAGGTTTTTCAGAGACTCCAGACAGAGAGACATGAGAAAAACAGAGAAACCGGCGAGACGGAGAACAAGAGACCAGAGAAAACCCACAAATGTGGGAATCTTCTCTGTTAAAAAAATTACAGTAACCATCATTTTACCTTAGTTTAGTGTCGTTCCAGTGAATTTTGGTCGTTTTTCTTCATAACAAGAATAAAAATCACTAATATCATGCTGATGTCTCGGTAGCTAGCCAGCTAACTCTCCCATTCCACCTTAAATGGTCCATCAGTTCTGACGCCTGAAGTGCCAGAATGTAACTGCCGCTCCATTTAAGGTGGAACAGGAAAATTCCAACAAGAACATCTTGACTTCAGCTTCACATCACTGAAGAATGAGGGGTGGGTGATAATAAATAATAAGAACAACTGCAGCAGTGACCGCTACTGTCCTGAAAACGCCTCGTGTCTCAGGTACAGTCCAGCGAGCGTGCAGGGAGGGTGGGGGGTCAATGAGGTGGTCTGGCACTTGTGACCCATTCTTTCACTAATGTCTGTAGAAGCAGGCTGCATATTCCTACTACTAATACTACTGCTATTAATATTAGTAGTATAATCACTCTGTAGGTAGTCTGACCAGAGGAGGACGGGTCCCCCCTGGTGAGCCTTGGTTCCTCCCAAGGTTTCTTCCTCAGCTCTGAGGGAGGTTCTCCTTGCCACCGGCGCCCCCCTGGCTTGCCCACCTGGGGGTTTTACATTCTTGTTAAAACTCTGTCTTTGCTGGAATTCTGTGAAGCTGCTTTGTGACATCATCGGTTGTAAAAAGCGCTACAAATAAATTTGATTTAATTTGAAATATTCTAATATAATAAAGTCTTATAAAGCCAAACGTCCCCTTATTAAACAGTAATAATGCTTTTATCTGCAGATGAACACAAACACGGCTGTATTTGACTACAGAACGAACAGCCTGGCTCTTACTTACTGTAAAAGATGATAATAATTATTAATATGTGGTCACGAAGAAAAGAAGACTTTTATTTTTATGCAAATGTAAAGTCCCCTTGGTGTGTTTCTGTGTTAGTGAGTGTTGGTTCCTGAATTCAGTGCTTTATTTACAGTTTAGGCACACATTTTGTGTTTTATCGAAGAGAAAAATTCATTTTTGTCCACAGTTTAACACATTGGAAAAAAGAAAAGCGTAAAGTGTGGCATCGGAAAGACGTTCGTATTTATGTTTCCAGTAAATTCAGCGCATAAATAGACGTTTTGTGCTATAATATTCAGAAAAAGTGTCACATTTACTGTCCAAAAAGGGTTCTTTGGTGTCCCAAAGCAAGAACAAAAGGAGAGCACCTGTTTGATTGATTGACTGATTGATTGTTTGATTGATTCATTGATTGATTGATTCATTGATTCATTAACTGACTGATTGATTGATTGACTGATTGATTGGTTGGCTGTTGTTGGTTGATTGATTGATTGGTTGGTTGGTTGTTGGTTGTTGATTGATTGATTGATTGGTTGGCTGTTGTTGGTTGATTGATTGATTGATCGATTGATTGAAAAAAGCTCCAAGTAATGGTTCTTTGGAGAGCCGTTTTCACAAAAGAACCTTTTTAATGTTCAACATTAAGCCTCAACAAAGTGTAAAGGTTCTAGAATTAACCCCTCAATTGGTCAAGAACTTGTACATTATGTGAAGCTCTGAAAATTTCTTCACACAAAGCTCTTTATCAAACAAGGTTCTTAAGGGCAGCAAAAGGGTTCTTCAGTGGTGAGCTACTGTTACTGTCTAGCTCTACACCATAGCTTAAACTGTTAGGTACTGTAACTGTACTGAAGTTACTGTAAGAGAACCCTTTATTTGAAATAGGTCATATCAGTTCTGTGTACACGACGTAGATAATTAGGAAATCACCACAACGTGTCCTGGAGTGCACAAACTTTTGCATGCTCGCCTGAGTCTGAGTCATCCCGTAATTCCTGGTTTTCCCTCATCAAATCACTCAGTACTGGGAATAAACGTAAGCACTGCAGGTCGAGGGAACAGTGGCAGTGGACGGTTCTGGTGAGGTCATCATGTTTATGGAAGCTGCAGTGGTACAAACGCCTGATAGAGTGGAAACTGATAAAGACATCTGACGAGGGCGAGGCGAGTCGGGAGGCCCACGAATTCTCAGCTGTGCAGGACTTCCTTTCTGATCAGTGAGAGCCACTGATAAACCAAACCGTGGAACTGACCTCTCCATGGAGGCTGTTTCACAGCTGCTGTTGTTTTTTTGGACAAACTTTACAGAAATACCATTAAAACCAACGAGAAACTGTAGAACGGACTCGGTTTATATCACAATACCTACGTTTAGAGAACCAGGCGTCGCCATGACTACAACACAGATATAGACACTTTATTTACCATCCAGAACCACCAGAGACCCTACACGAGTCTTCTGAGCTTATATGGAATGTTGATGATGGAAAACAGTGGAAAATCTGGAATAATGAGTTTTCTTTGGGGACTATTTTGCCGCACAGCGCCCTGCATGTCTCCCTCCACCATGAATGGAGTTGAAGTTCTCTAAACTCTCATAAAACAGCGTCTCAGTCATCAGGCAGTGAATTCAGAACCAGTTCATGGAGGAACTTTCTGTAGGAGCTTTTAGAGGGACGTCTGGTTCCCATCACCACCACTGTGAGCAGCTCTGACTCGGTCAGTTTATCTAGAACCGAGAGTTTTACACCAAATCACCCTGAACTGCTCTGTTTACATCTTAACCATTTAATTATGCAGAAGTTTTGGTGGACTTCCTCTTTAATTCAACTTGGTAGTAACATGGGTAGAATATAAATATTACCAGTGACTTTTAAAGCTTGTTGAGCAGCACAGCAGTAGCTGCGAAAGGGCAAGTATACATTGCCCAACGGCCCTGATTACAAACATAACACAGCTCTTTTTAGCTGGATATGTTATTTGTGAAATGTGCGGTCATTAAAGAGGCTGCTGTCCCCTTTCCCCCAGTTCTCATTGTTTCGATGACCATCTGTGCTGGATTTCTCTGGCTGCAGAACACCAGGCAGACTCTGGGGCGGAATAACAGAGCGTGCAGTTTAGTGTTTGATACAAAACAAAAACACTGCCATTGTTTTTTCCCTCTTTGCCAAACATCAGTGCTCTGCTGGAGGTACGGGGGGTTGGCACATGCTCTTTGGATCAGCTTGCAGACCCCCAGGGTGGCCCAGCTGAGGGGGAGATGATTGCTGAAATAGGGGCTGAGTGACTCCCACACACGGAGCTTCCACTGGGCTCGTAGGTAAGACCAGTTCTGGGAGCCGTGACTGGACACAGTGCATCATTGTTCTCGCTGAGCGGCCACTGAAACGGGCGTTAAAGTAAGCTAGAGGAATAGAACCGTGCGGCAGGTCAGCTCGTTTTCCAGCATGACCAAATGAAGTTGTCCTGCGACGGAAGGACTTGAGGACTTCAGATGGACTGATTTCTCATTCCGGTGATGCGTTTCAATGATGCAGCTGAATAAGAGGCTCTGGGCCCTGTAGCGGTTCACCATCAACAGCAGCATGCAGCCGTAGAGGTGTTGCCATGGCGATAGCATCATCTGCAAAACTAGGTGCCCCTTCAGAAGTCACATGAATTTTACATGGAAATAAAACACATGAGGTTATTGCAGATTCCCATGTGATCACATGGGAAACAATTTGTGATCACATGGGAAACAATTTGTGATCACATGGGAAACAATTTGTGATCACATGGGAAACAATTTGTGATTGCATGTTATTTGAAAAGGGTTCTATATAGCACCCAAAGGGTTCTGCTATTGTTAAAATGTCAAGTATAACAATAGAAGAACCCTTTATCGTGCTATATAGAACCATATACACAACTAAAAAGTATGGTTCTTTAGGAGTTCTTTAGAAACGAAAATGGTTCTATATAGAACTACGAACTCTTAAAGAACACTACCTGATTAAAGGGTTCTTTGCATGTTGAAACATTTGCATGTTCTTCAAACTGATGGAAAATGTGTTATATATGGTTCTACATAGAACCTCCTTGAGAAGGGTTCTATATAGCACCAAAAAGGGTTCTGCTATTGTTACAATGTCAAGTATAACAATAGAAGAACCCTTTATCGTGCGATATAGAACTGTATACACAACAAAAAATGATGGTGCTTTAGGAGTTCTTTAGTATGAAAATGGTTCTATACAGAAAGAACCTTTTTCCTTATTAAAGAGTTCCTTGCATGTTGAAATGGTTCTTCAGACTGATGGAAAATGTGTTGTATATGATTCTACATAGAACATCTTTGAGAAGGGTTCTATGTAGCACCAAAAAGGGTTCTGGCATTGTAACAATTTTTCGTGCTATATAGAACCATATAAACTCAAAATTGTTTTTTCTAGGAGTTCTATAGTAAGAGAAAGGGTCCGACATAGAACCAAGAACTTTTAAAGAACCCTTTAACATTCAAAACAAACAGGAACAACGTGTGTTTATGATATTATCCATTTGAAACATGCATTATTTTCATGCAGAGTGACCGATCAGTGACCGCGGGATCCATCGGGAACGTCGTTTTATTGGCGTGTAATAAAGTGTGACGGTCCTGTTTCTGCCTGCGGTCTGATCTCTACACTGGACGTGTTCCTGGTGTACAGTAGATCCAGACCAGACTCCAGAACGTGCTGTAAAACGCCTCTGGTCTCCAGGGTCCACTCAATCCGGGGTCAAACGAGGACAATTACAGCCAGACACGCCCAGATAATTGTTCCCATCTTCACGGCGGGGAAGCAATCAGGAAGGTTACGACCGTTTACAGGCAGTACAGGTGAGGAGAACGTTTACACATTTGGCAGCTCATCAAGCTCTCGCTGCATTTACAGGGTAACCCAGGTAGCAGAGAACGTTCCCACAACTTCGGCTCACGTTCTCTACGAGTTTTAACAGCGTGTGAAAGGAACCCTCTAAATACAGCGCTCAAGAATCAACCTTCTCGATTAATGTACCGTCAAACGAGGACAGAACGTTTCTGAGATGATGTCAGAGACAGAGATTATGATACATGATGGTTTTAGAGAACGTTATAAAAGCCTTAAGAACAACCTGCCAGCAAAAAAACCCCAAACAAACATTAAAACCTTGTTTACACCTGGTCACTTCATCACGGCCTGTATTACAGAAACTTCTTAAGTCTGAAATGTGGTCTTATCTGAGTCTAGGACTGAATTAGTTCAGTAGCTATTCCACAATATCAGCTCCTCCCTTCATGATCTCCTCATTAACTCCAGATCAGAAAACAGCATCACTCAAACATCCGGCCCTCGTGGGCAGTCGTGGGCGGGAGGTTAGGGAACCGGGCCTGTGACCGGAAGGTTGCTGGTTCGTTCCCCAGTGCTGACGGTCCGTGACTGAGGTGAGAACGTTTATAGAGAAATAGGCTCTTCATGGGTTCTTTAGTAAAGACAATGGGTCTATAGAGAACCATGAACACTCAAACATCCATTTGCGTGATGAAATGGTTCTCTGTATGCTGAAATAGTTCTTTAGATTGACACAGAACGTGTCGTATGGTTCTATGCTCGTGGTTCTATATAGGACCATTGTCTATACTAAAGAACCCATGAAGAACCCTCTTTTTCTAAAAGTGTATGCTGGTAAATAAAAGCGTCTTATATTAAGTCTAAATATAATATTTGTCAGTTTGTTGAGTTTGTTATGCACTACAGTTCACATAATAATAATAATAATAATAATAATAATTATTATTATTATTATTATTATTATTATTATTATTATATTTAATACACTTCAAAAAATGGTTCTGAAAGGGTTCTTTAGTAAAAACAGTGGTTCTATATAGAACCACGAATACTTAAAGAACCCTATGAATGCTTATTATCTCTTTGATGAGATGCTTCTTCAGATTGATGGAGAAGCTTTGTAAATATGGTTCTACTTAGGGTTCTTCTATTGTTATGATATCAAGCTTGTGACAGTAGTAGAACCCTTTTTAGTGCTATAACGAACTATATACAACACACTGTCCATTAATGTGAAGAACCATTTCGCCATGCAAAGAACCCAGCATACACATGGTTATTTGAGTGTTCCTGGTTCTACACGAAACCACCGTCTTTACTAAAGAACCCTTGATCTTTTTTAAGGGCGTAGTTTGAAGAATTAAAGCTATGGATGATGTTCTTTAAAGGAACTGTGATCTAATGAGCTTCTTAAAACTCTGGCCTGAGACGTTTGTACAAGATTTAAGACGTCAAATGTTAAAGGAGAGTACAGTTCTTAAGGGTTCTTAAGGATTCTTAAGGGTTCTAAGGGTTCTAAGGGTTAATATAGACACACTGTGTCATTGTTTTCTTGCGTAAACAGTTCACAGACGTCAGCGCGAAGCCTGTTCTTCTCAGTGACGTCGCCGGCGAGGTGTGGTGGAGGACGCTGGAAAACATCTGCCCTCTATCTGGGCCTGTGTGGTCAGACGAGAGGAGCGAGTGGTACGTGATGCAGCCGGCTGGGGGGGGTGGGGTGGGGGGGGTGGTTGATGGGGGTTGGGTGCCCCCCTCTGCTGGAGGCACTGGGGTCACACGTGGTCACACACGGCCTTCACTCACTGTGGGCACGCTGTGGAGTTGTGGGCTCAGCATCTGGTCACCGTTTACACACCACGTCTCCTTATTTACCTTCTCATGACTCTCGACTGGCATTCTGAGAACCCGAGAACCCCAGAGGTTCCCCGGTTCCTCTCAGTGGTTCTTCCTCATGCCCTTACACTCCAGATCGTTCTGTGTTTGCCAAGATTTCAGATCTTGGATCTGGAGATCTGAGACTAATGATCTTGTGTTAAAAGTTATTAGCTGCTAATTTCTGTCTTTAAATTCATGGTCGATTCCCAAATTGATCAAAAATGAGTTTTATATGTTTCAGTTGGTCCGTAAATCTTAAAATTGAGTAGTTTACCGGTAAAACAAGCTGCAATCTCACCATAAAATGATATCTTAGCCAGTGAAAACAGCTGAAAGGTACTCAAAAAGTCCAATAAGTCTCATTATTATTATTATTATTATTATTATTATTATTATTATTATTATTGTCATCAAGTGGCTTCAGACCGCTGGTAAATGTATGTAAAGCGTTTTTGTGGCGCAGTAATAGTTGTGAGGTGGTCATAGGTGTGCACGTCTTCAAGCCCGGCTCGGCCAATCAGATTTTAGGACCGGAACGATCCGTTTTATAATTGTATAAATTTCTAAACTCTGATTGGCTGAGCCACAATTAGTGGATTCAGACCAATGGTGACCACATGGACAGTGCTTCTCCAGACTGTCCGGCCTTCTGTTTGGATCTTTGGTTCCGGTGTTGTAACAGTTGGCTTGTTTGCGAATCCTCAGCTTGTCTCTGTCGATCTTTGTTCTGGATGTTCTCTTTGTTTCGTACCCTCAACTGTTCTAAGCGTAACTGTGTTCTCCAACAGGCAGCTTCTTCTCAGAACGTGTCCAGAATAAGGGCCTCGGATTGGTTGTCTGCGATACATTTACCGTCCAGCGTTAACGTCCGTAAAGAAGCGCAGAAATGACCACAGGCTGGGGTTCTTCGTTCCTAGAGCCGCACTATATCTGAAGACCTTTTCCAGCTCCTTGTTCTGAGGCTGGGGTAACGAAACAATGGAGCCTCTGCCAAAACTTTCACAACACATGGCGATAACAATACAGAACAGCTACGGTTCTTTACCAAAGACAGGCTCTAGGTAGAACCATGAACACTCAAAGAACCATTAGCTGTTGGTTACATGGTGAAATAGGTCTTCATATTGATGGAGAATGTGTTGTATATGGTTCTGTATAGCACCATTTCGAAAGGGTTCTATATAGCAGGAAAAAAATTTTCTTCTCTTGTAACATCATATCAACAGCAGAACCATTTTTGGTTCTATTTTGGTGACACATTCTCCCTCAGTCTGAAGAACCATTTAAATATGTAAATGTGTTTTGAGCGTTCGTGATTCTATACTACACTTGTAAAAAAGGAGTTCTTTAAAAGTTCTTTAGCAAAGAAAATGGTTCTCCATATAATGAGCACTCACAGAACCCTTCGCACAATTAAATCGTTCTTTAGTGAAATAGTGTTGTATATGGTTCTACATGGCATTAAAAAGGATTCTTTTGTCATGACGTCAAGCTTCCAACAGCTTTAACATTGTTCTTTGAGTGTTTATGGTTCTATACAGAGGTTCTATGTAGAACCATAATACTATTATCTTTACAAAAGAAATCTTGAAGAACCATCTTTTTAAGAGTGCACTAAAGAACCCTTGAAGAACCATCTTTTTAGAAGTGTACTAAAGAACCCTTGAAGAACCATCTTTTAAAGAGTGTACTAAAGAACCCTTAAAACCCTTTTGTCTAAGCATGTAGTTGATCTAACACCTTCACCACTGAAGCCCTGGACCTCAACGCCGCCTGTGTGGCTGCTGTAAGTGTATTATATTGTTGAGGTGCCGAGGTGCTGGATCGCGACTGCAGGAGAACCGCTAACACTGTAATCAGCTCTGACACATTTCTGGTCTCTTTTGTGGTTTGTTCTAAAATAGACGGACTGATTAGCTGCTTATCTGACTCGGCCTTTTAAGTCCGAAAAGCTGGACGGTGCTGGACGTCAGGGTCAGGGTCCAGTCTGAGCTCCCTGACGGCTTCCTTTGTGAAGGTGACCCTTAAAAGGAAGATGTTCTGTCATTTTTCATTTACACTCACACTAAAGCTTCTTTGGTTCTAGAGTTGATTATTGGTTATTGGTGATCAATGCAGATTCAGATGTTATCAATATGTAGCATAAAAGCTGAGCCATCAAAATGCGTGATATATGGTTCTTTATAGCACCAAAGGGGTTCTTTTTGGTGCAATGTAAAACCATTTTGAAAGAGGTAGTACATAGAACCATACACAACATGTTCTCCATCAATCTGAAGAAACATATCACCATGCAAACGGGTCTTTGAGTGTTCATGGTTCCATATAGAACCCCTGAAGAAACATCTTGTTTAAGAATGTACCAAACCCCTCTAAGCTACCAAGGCCAGGGGAATGGTTCTATTTAGAACCATGAGTTCTGTGTAGAACCATTTGCATGCTTAAATGGCTCTTTGCATGGTAAAATGGTTCTTCAGATTGATGGATAATGTGTTGTATGTGGTTCTATATAGCACCAAAAAGGGTTCTTCTATTGTTACAAACTTGACATCATAACAATAGCAGAACCTTTTTCAAAAAAAAATTCTACACAGAACCGCAAACATTTAAAGAACCGTTTTTCTTCAGACTGATGGAGAATATGTCACGCATGGTTCTATATAGCACCAGTGGGGTTCTTCTTTTGTTTTGTTTGACAATAGAATCAATCTTTTTGGTGGGATATTGAACCACATTCAAAAGTAGAACCACATAGTACAACACATTCTCCATCAATCTGAAGAACCATTTTGCAATGCAAAGAACCATTCAAGCGCCTTTGAGTGTTTGCGGTTCTATATAGAACCCCTGTTGTTACTAAAGAACGCTTGACAAATCATGCTTGGTTTGTAAAGGGGATTTAGAACCGTGAGATTTGTATAGAACCATTTGCATGCTTAAATACTTCTTTGCATGGTGAAACGGTTCTTCGGACTGATGGAGAACATGTTCTACACCTATCCTATACAGCACTTTCTTGAAAATGGTTCTATATTGCACCAAAAAGGTTTCCGTGAGTGTTCATTGTTCCGTATAGAACCATCTTTTTTAAGAGTGCACCAAACACCTCTAAGCCACTGGCCTGTTCTGGGGCCGTTCCAGCGAGGTCAGGTCAGTGTTCCCATGGAGCTCCTGTTCTGACTCCTTCACCTTCTAATTCCGAGAATCCGCGTTTCTTTTGTTCTAAGAGTTCCTCGCTGTTCATTTTCCTCATGGAGATGAACAACGTAGACCTGGAATTCCATATATGGGCAGAGTGATGAGGCGACTTTACCAGGTCAATAGACGGTCAGTCTCAGTCTACCCAGCACTGTTATAGATCGGTCAGTCCAGAGCCGCGCCAGGCGCCGCGTTCTTATCTCGTCCAGCGCTGGGCTACTGTACAAAGCCCCTGCTATCGGTGCGGGTGGGCCGGGGGGCCGGGGGGGCCGGGGTGGGCTGCGCTCGAGGGCCTTGGCTCTGATTCCCAAGCCTCTTATCAGGTGAAGTGACGGGAATGGCTGCAGTAACAGACACAGATACTGTTACAGGGTTAAATACGTCCCATCAGAACACCTCCAATCATACGCCGCGGTTCTTGGCGTGAACGGACCGTAGTACCTTATTTTAGCGTGTGTGTTCCCTCGGTGCTCAGGGGACACGTCCACTGACCCATTAAGCCACTTCAGGGACTAATGAGAGGCTGATTACCGGCAGTGCGGGGAGGGGGGGGTCGCACCGGACCCCCTGATGTCTTCACTGGACCCCTCATTCTGTACCTTTCAGTGATTCTATAATATATACACATTAAAAAAGGCTGGTTCTTCAAGGGTTCTTTAGCAAAGAAACTGGTTCTGTATAGAACTATGAACGCTTTGCGTGATCACGGTGTCCCTGCATCGTGGACGGGTCCTTCAGGTTGATGGAGAGTGCCTTTTATATGGCTTTATGCAGAACCTTCTATATAGAACCAACAAGGGTTGTTCTGTTGTTACGACATCAAGCTTCACTCTTAAAGGAGATGGTTCTTCAAGTGTTCTTTAGTAAAGAAAATAGTGCTATATAGAACCATGAACACTCAAAAAACCCTTTGTATGATTAAAGAGGTCTTTGCATTGTGAACGGGTTCTTCTGATGGAGAGTGTGCTTCATATTGTTCTATGTAGAACCTTTTCGAAAAGGGTTCTGTATAGCACCAAAAAGGGTTCTTCTACTGTTACGATGCCAAGCTTCACTCGTAAAAAATAACGGTTCTTCAAGGGTTCTTAAGTAATGGAAATGGTTCTATCAAGTACCATAAACACTCCTCTGCTTGGTTAAAGGGTTCTTTGCATCATGTGGGCGTTCTTCAGATTGATGGAGAATGTGCTGTAGATTGTCTTATATGGAACCTTTTAGAACGGGTTCTACATACCTTCTATTCTTACAAGCATGACATCGTAACAATAGAAGAACACTTTTGGGAGCTACAGTATATAGAACCCTTTTTAAAAAGGTTCTACATAGAACCATCTACAGCACATTCTAAAGAACCTGTTCATGATGAAAAGAGCTCTTTAATCATATAAAGCATTCAATTTAAGGTGGCACAAAATTTAAGGTAGAACTCTCTTTAAGGTAGCAATAAAATTAAGGTGGCACGGAATTTAAGGCGGAAATACAGTTAACATAGCACTTAATTTAAGGTGGTGCAGAGATTAAGGTGGATTTTCTTTTAGAGCAGCACTAAAATTAAGGTGGCACAGAATTTAAGCTGGAACTTCTTTTAAGGTGGAACTGCAATTAACATAGCACTAAATTTAAGGTGGCACAGAACTTCAATTAACAGCACCAAAATTAAGTGCCATAGAATTTAAGGTGGAACAGCAATTAACATAGCACTACATTTAAGGTGGCATAGGATTTAAGGTGGAACTGCAATTATAGCATTAAATTTATGGTGGCACAGACTATAAAGCGGAACTCTCTTTAAGGTAGCACTAAAATTAAGGTGGCACAGAATTTAAGGCAGAACTGCAATTAACATTGCACTAAATTTATGGCGGCGCAGACTTTAAGGTGGAACTCTCTTTAAGGTAGCACTAAAATTAAGGTGGCACAAAATTTAAGGTGGATCTTCATTTAAGGTTTAACACATTTTAACACTTTAGCAAACGTCAACAGTCCTCCACCTTTAAACGTCTAGTTTATATAGCACCTTTCTCATGGTCAAGGGTGCTTTACAGTCAAAGAACATGAACACATTAAAGAACAAATAAAGGACAAAACAGGTAAACGTCCAAGTATTAGTGGAAGAAGAATAACAGTGAAAACAAGTAAGATTTTAACAGAGATTTAAATGAAGACAGAGAGGTTTCATCCCAAATGGACTGGTGGAGAGTATTCCATAATTTGGGACCTACTACTACACCACCCATAGAGTGCAGTTTAAACCCTGGAACATGAAGAAGGCCTAAATTTTGCGATCTTAAAGTACGAGATGGCACATATGGATGAAGAAGCTAAGCCAGATGTTGAGAGGTCAGAACGTGCAGAGCTTTATATGTAAGAAGCAGAAACTTGTACTGAACACGGAATGTAATGGGTAACCAGTGAAGGCTCTGAAGGACAGGAGTGACATGGCCTTTCCTGTAGTCCCAGTGAAGCCACAGCTGTCCACATCTGGTAGCCCGAGAGGAGAACATATCTGATGCCGCTGTGATGGGAAGACTCACAGCCAGTGGTGACGTTAAACCAAGTGAGATGCAGACAGAAGCAAAGCTGGGAGAATTTTTGACTGATTTGGGTGAAGTTTGGTGTAGTTCAGTAGAATTAAATCAAGAAAAGTCGTGTAATCAGTTACTTGGTCATTTTAGATGTTTTGCTCTTTGATCTATAATGTTTATATTGTTAAATCTGTGAAGCACCGAGTTTATCTTTGGTATTATGTATCGCTGATGTCAAGATAAAACCTTGTACCTCTATTTTTTGTCATTTTTCAGTTTCTGACATCATTTGAAAATGCCTGTTGGCCTTTACTTCTCCTGTAAACTTCAGGATGAATTGACCAAAAGAAACGGACAAAATTACTTGGAAAAAAAGATTTACAATAAAAGTAAAGTTGCCATTTTGGTCGGAAACATGCGGCTCTTTTACTGCCCTGTCGTGGCTCCACAGCTGAATCAGATTAGTAGGTAATAATATAATAATCCTCCTTTACAGTAAAATAAAGCTCTGCTGATCGTTAAATGGTCTTAAACGCTGGAGTTAATGTAGAACTGCTGATTCACCCTTTAACCCTGAAGATCAGCCCAGACTGCTGGTCACTATAGCAACACAGACAACAGTCTGGCCCACCTAGTAGATCATGTAAAGTCAAAGAGAGAGACTGGTAATGCTTTATTTGTAGTTGTCCTTAGATGATTAATAAACTTTTAATAGAGTATAACCTAACCTTAACCTCAACTCAAAACCTAGTCTTAATCCTAGCCCTAATCCTAACCCTAAACTTAACCTCAACCCAAAACCTAGTCCTAATCCTAACCCTAATCCTAACCCTAAACTTAACTTCAACCCAAAACCTAATCCTAATCCTAGCCCTAATCCTAACCCTAAATTTAACCTCAACCCAAAACCTAATCCTAATCCTAGCCCTAATCCTAACCCTAACCTTAACCTCAACCCAAAACCTAGTCCTAATCCTAGCCCTAATCCTAACCCTAAACTTAACCTCAACCCAAAATCTAATCCTAATCCTAGCCCTAATCCTAACCCTAACCTTAACCTCAACCCAAAACCTAATCCTAATCCTAGCCCTAATCCTAACCCTAAACTTAACCTCAACCCAAAACCTAATCCTAATCCTAACCCTAATCCTAACCCTAAACTTAACCTCAACCCAAAACCTAATCCTAATCCTAGCCCTAATCCTAACCCTAAACTTAACTTCAACCCAAAACCTAATCCTAATCCTAGCCCTAATCCTAACCCTAAATTTAACCTCAACCCAAAACCTAATCCTAATCCTAGCCCTAATCCTAACCCTAACCTTAACCTCAACCCAAAACCTAGTCCTAATCCTAGCCCTAATCCTAACCCTAAACTTAACCTCAACCCAAAACCTAATCCTAATCCTAGCCCTAATCCTAACCCTAACCTTAACCTCAATCCAAAACCTAATCCTAATCCTAGCCCTAATCCTAACCCTAACCTTAACCTCAACCCAAAACCTAGTCCTAATCCTAGCCCTAATCCTAACCCTAAACTTAACCTCAACCCAAAACCTAATCCTAATCCTAGCCCTAATCCTAACCCTAAACTTAACCTCAACCCAAAACCTAGTCCTAATCCTAGCCCTAATCCTAACCCTAAACTTAACCTCAACCCAAAACCTAATCCTAATCCTAGCCCTAATCCTAACCCTAAACTTAACCTCAACCCAAAACCTAATCCTAATCCTAGCCCTAATCCTAACCCTAACCTTAACCTCAACCCAAAACCTAGTCCTAATCCTAGCCCTAATCCTAACCCTAAACTTAACCTCAACCCAAAACCTAATCCTAATCCTAGCCCTAATCCTAACCCTAACCTTAACCTCAACCCAAAACCTAGTCCTAATCCTAGCCCTAATCCTAACCCTAAACTTAACCTCAACCCAAAACCTAATCCTAATCCTAGCCCTAATCCTAACCCTAAACTTAACCTCAACCCAAAACCTAATCCTAATCCTAGCCCTAATCCTAACCCTAACCTTAACCTCAACCCAAAACCTAGTCCTAATCCTAGCCCTATTCCTAACCCTAAACTTAACCTCAACCCAAAACCTAATCCTAATCCTAGCCCTATTCCTAACCCTAAACTTAACCTCAACCCAAAACCTAATCCTAATCCTAGCCCTAATCCTAACCCTAAACTTAACCTCAACCCAAAACCTAGTCCTAATCCTAGCCCTAATCCTAACCCTAAACTTAACCTCAACCCAAAACCTAATCCTAGCCCTAATCCTAACCCTAACCTTAACCTCAACCCAAAACCTAGTCCTAATCCTAGCCCTAATCCTAACCCTAAACTTAACCTCAACCCAAAACCTAGTCCTAATCCTAGCCCTATTCCTAACCCTAAACTTAACCTCAACCCAAAACCTAATCCTAATCCTAGCCCTAATCCTAACCTTAAACTTAACCTCAACCCAAAACCTAATCCTAATCCTAGCCCTAATCCTAACCCTAACCCTAACCCTAACCCAAAACCTAGTCCTAATCCTAGCCCTAATCCTAACCCTAAACTTAACCTCAACCCAAAACCTAATCCTAATCCTAGCCCTAATCCTAACCCTAAACTTAACCTCAACCCAAAACCTAGTCCTAATCCTAGCCCTAATCCTAACCCTAAACTTAACCTCAACCCAAAACCTAATCCTAATCCTAGCCCTAATCCTAACCCTAAACTTAACCTCAACCCAAAACCTAATCCTAATCCTAGCCCTAATCCTAACCCTAACCTTAACCTCAACCCAAAACCTAGTCCTAATCCTAGCCCTAATCCTAACCCTAAACTTAACCTCAACCCAAAACCTAATCCTAATCCTAGCCCTAATCCTAACCCTAACCTTAACCTCAACCCAAAACCTAGTCCTAATCCTAGCCCTAATCCTAACCCTAAACTTAACCTCAACCCAAAACCTAATCCTAATCCTAGCCCTAATCCTAACCCTAAACTTAACCTCAACCCAAAACCTAATCCTAATCCTAGCCCTAATCCTAACCCTAACCTTAACCTCAACCCAAAACCTAGTCCTAATCCTAGCCCTATTCCTAACCCTAAACTTAACCTCAACCCAAAACCTAATCCTAATCCTAGCCCTAATCCTAACCCTAAACTTAACCTCAACCCAAAACCTAATCCTAATCCTAGCCCTAATCCTAACCCTAAACTTAACCTCAACCCAAAACCTAGTCCTAATCCTAGCCCTAATCCTAACCCTAAACTTAACCTCAACCCAAAACCTAATCCTAGCCCTAATCCTAACCCTAACCTTAACCTCAACCCAAAACCTAGTCCTAATCCTAGCCCTAATCCTAACCCTAAACTTAACCTCAACCCAAAACCTAGTCCTAATCCTAGCCCTATTCCTAACCCTAAACTTAACCTCAACCCAAAACCTAATCCTAATCCTAGCCCTAATCCTAACCTTAAACTTAACCTCAACCCAAAACCTAATCCTAATCCTAGCCCTAATCCTAACCCTAACCTTAACCTCAACCCAAAACCTAGTCCTAATCCTAGCCCTATTCCTAACCCTAAACTTAACCTCAACCCAAAACCTAATCCTAATCCTAGCCCTAATCCTAACCCTAAACTTAACCTCAACCCAAAACCTAATCCTAATCCTAGCCCTAATCCTAACCCTAAACTTAACCTCAACCCAAAACCTAGTCCTAATCCTAGCCCTAATCCTAACCCTAAACTTAACCTCAACCCAAAACCTAATCCTAATCCTAGCCCTAATCCTAACCCTAACCTTAACCTCAACCCAAAACCTAGTCCTAATCCTAGCCCTAATCCTAGCCCTAATCCTAACCCTAAACTTAACCTCAACCCAAAACCTAGTCCTAATCCTAGCCCTAATCCTAACCCTAAACTTAACCTCAACCCAAAACCTAATCCTAATCCTAGCCCTAATCCTAACCCTAACCTTAACCTCAACCCAAAACCTAGTCCTAATCCTAGCCCTAATCCTAACCCTAAACTTAACCTCAACCCAAAACCTAGTCCTAATCCTAGCCCTATTCCTAACCCTAAACTTAACCTCAACCCAAAACCTAATCCTAATCCTAGCCCTAATCCTAACCCTAAACTTAACCTCAACCCAAAACCTAATCCTAATCCTAGCCCTAATCCTAACCCTAACCTTAACCTCAACCCAAAACCTAGTCCTAATCCTAGCCCTATTCCTAACCCTAAACTTAACCTCAACCCAAAACCTAATCCTAATCCTAGCCCTAATCCTAACCCTAAACTTAACCTCAACCCAAAACCTAATCCTAATCCTAGCCCTAATCCTAACCCTAAACTTAACCTCAACCCAAAACCTAGTCCTAATCCTAGCCCTAATCCTAACCCTAAACTTAACCTCAACCCAAAACCTAATCCTAATCCTAGCCCTAATCCTAACCCTAACCTTAACCTCAACCCAAAACCTAGTCCTAATCCTAGCCCTAATCCTACATGGTGACTCAGGCATCATTTAAGGAGGAACGGGAAAAAACAAGATTGTGGTGAATATGAAGCGACTTTAGCCTCGTAAAAAGATGAATGTGGAGAGACGTTTTACAAGAAACTGTCCTGCTTTCACGGGAAAGCCTTGAAACCTTGAAAGCTGCTGAAACGAAAGAGCATCTCCAGTGGACAGTAAAACTCAAATTGAGAGTGAGCCCAAATTCAGCCAGCGGTTTTCCTGCTTTCTCTGTTTCGTTTCTTCTACGGATTCAGCGCAATTTATATTGCTACATTTGAAACTGACCACGTCAGATTCGCTTCCCAATTGACATTCATCGCATGGAATTGTTAACCAGAGGCCTGAATGAGGGTGTGATGAAATACTGCACATTGAAGCTGATCCAGTGTCTCTCTCTCTCTCTCTCTCCTCCATCCAAGTGCATTGAGCAACAGCTTAGAGAGCCACAGACCACAGATTATATTTATAATACTTCTCAACCAAAATATTATTCCCCTTTAACACAAAGTGACTCCTGTTGATATTTCTCAAATGCCCACTGAGAATAAGGACGACTGGCCTCTGAAGAAAGTGGAAACGATTGAATTGAGACTTGTGAGAAGTTCTTTCCAAACGGCCTGATTGGCTTATGAATAACACATGGCTGTAAATCATCATTTCTCCTCCAGCTCAGCGCTGTTCCCAGCTCTCCCTCGCCGCTCCTCCTTCACGGAATCCACAGCGCCGCCTTAAGGGCTGTCCCATCGCTGGCTGTGTTTACATGCAGAGATTTTCATCGGTTTATTCCGATCGTAGGTTAAGACGGAGCTGCTTATGGGCTCAGTCTACTCAATCTCCATTTACATGCACGCTGCAAGCAACCAGGTCCGAAACAGGCACATACGCATAGAGAATCTCTTAGCGTAGATGTTACCGTGACAACCAGCATCACGTCTGGTCAGAGTGAGACGAGCAGCGGTGAGTTTTCGTTAAACGATGCGTTTTACCTTTTTAATGGAGCGGTTCAATAAATGTCCCGGTTTTAAATTTGCTGTGCGGTTTGTGTCATTGGTTTGCTTTTATATTCGTCTGAACAGCTTCATCATCATCATCTACCATGTCACCAGTCCAAAGAGCCTCGTAGCCACAGTGTCTCTCAAACGGTCACATCACAGCTGTGATGTAGCGACGCCCAAACAGCCAACCTAAGACGTCTTTGAGCCACGGTCGGAAAATCACTCTCAGCCGCTATCTCAGTGGACATGATGGCAAACTCCTCAGCCAGCAGGAAAACATCAAAACATTCACACAAATAACACAAAACAAACGGAAAAACGAGACCAAAATGTAAAGCGGAAGCCATATTGAGCCAGGTTTCTGTTAAACTTCCGCTGTGACGCAAATGTACACGCGCAGTACATACTTAAACTTTCCGATAGGGAATGTAATCAGATACAAGGGTTTACACGGATATTATTCCTCTATTTAACTGATTATTTACAGGGTCACCCACCTCGTTCAACTGTATTCCCAGCGGCCTCAGTTGAACCGCACTATTCTGATAGAGGTGTTTACTTGGACGTAGTCTATTCCGATCGAGCTATTAGTCGGATTATTAATGGATTATCAGGCTGCATGTAAATGGAAGTGGTTACATGCATTGAATAATCTGATCATTACCACATTTCTGCAGTTATCTGATTATTCAAGTGGTTGTGCAGACAGCACACTCTGATGTGTTCTCAAGTTTGTGTTGAAAAACAGGTCATTCATTATCAGAGGAGAGCTTTAGCAGTGTAGACTGAAGGTGGAGAACGTCAGGATGAGCTCGGCACGTTTTTATTTCGCATTGTGTAATACTGGATTCATCTGGAATTCAACAACGAGATGTTTTGTCTCCACGGCTCCCCAAAAAGTCCACATCCAGTTTATTCTGCTGCTGCAGATGATGGCTGGTGGTTACCAAGCTGGACTAGATGAACCCTATGCCTCAATTGGTACTAGATAGTTGGTACTACACTTACCAGAGGTTAAGCAGCACAGGGTTTGTTCTCATTTGAGTTCGATGGTTTAGCTGGTCTGCCAGCAGGACCAACTTGACTGTGCTGATCAGCAAGTTTGGCTCTGAAAGCTCTGGAACAGGATGAATTTTAAAGGCCCTGTTTGTAATTACATGGCGAGCAGTGGGGCTGCTTGTTTATTGGTTGGATTTACTGTAGAACGTCTTGCAGTGTTCTTTACAGAGGAACCATTTTTAACCCAGTCAAAGTCCAGCATTTCCCATAACTCAGCTCACTGGAGTCCTGTCTGCATCACACACAGCATCAGGCGAATCCAAATATACACCAAACAGATGTCTGTTAAACACATAACGTCCATCTTCTGCAGTGTAAGGAAAGCTCTTGACTCAAATGGGTAGATGATGATATTCTATTGAAGATAATGAGATTTTTTTTGTTTTGAAAGGGATTTCTCTTTACCACCTGGATTCCTGCTGGTGTGTCATGGTCACTAGAGGTATTTAGTGCCTTCCTAGTGTTTTAGAACCACTAAGCTTCCAGGATCCCATAGCAACTACCTGGGAGCAAGGATCCCATAGCAACTACCTGGAACACCTTTAGCAAACATGAGAGAAATCATAGTAACCATATAAATAGACTCTATCAATCACCTCAAATGCCACCACAACCACCTAGCGACTACACAAGAGAGATACAAGACAAGTCACCTAGCAACCACCTGGAATACCATAGTAACCACACAGTAACTGTAGCAACTCTGCAACAGCCTGTAGATATACCATAGCATTCCGTAGTTTGTTCACAGTCCATTGACTTTCTGGGATGTTTTTAATTCACGGTTAAAATTGGGGACAGGGCATCAAACATGGGGACTATCTCTGGAAAATGGGGACATCTGGTCACTCTACTCTACCAGCTCATTTCCTGATCCTGTTTCCTGGCCTTAGACGTGCATGAGAGGAACCTTTTTACTCTAAAAAGTCTCTGAGGTGGTATCCAGTCACTTTAGTGATTAGAAACACACAGAAGCACGGAGGTGCCGCAAAACACGGCGGCATTTATTAGCAGTGTGCATAATGTAGGGAGAGTTGGCCAGGCATGAGGTGGACGAAGCAGAGAGCAGTAGTAATTTGGTTGTCATCCCAACTGACTCTTTCATTCCCCTGCTAGAAAAAAAACAGCATAGATCAGCAAGTCAAGGAAACAAAACCTCCACGTTTGCTGTTTTTCAGATTTGGGCAGATTGTGAAAATGCTTGCTGTTCTTTACCAACAGAAACGCCCCAAAATGAGTTGAAAAAAGTCTGGTTCCATTGACTTACATTAGACATACAGTACATGAGTCAAGTCTTAAGCCTCAGTGGTGTGAGTCTGAGTCGAGTCTCGAGTCTCTGAGATACGTATTTCTGAGCCGAGTCTCTGAGGTGCGAGTTTGAAGTGTGAGTCAAGTCAAGTCTTTGAGGTGAGTCTGAGTAAAGTCTCAATTCTCTGAAGTGTGAGTCAAAGTTGAGATACTCTGGCATCCACACTTAACAGGAGGTGCAAATCTGAGTCAAGTATCTAGTCTCTGAGGTGTGAGTCTGAGCGGTGTTTCAAGTCTCTGATGTGTGAGTCCGTGTTGAGTCTCGAGTTTCTCAGATGTCCAAGTCCAAGTCAAGTTCTCGAGTCTCTGAGTTGTGAGTCTGAGTTGAGAGAGAGAGAGAGAGAGAGAGAGAGAGAGAGAGACAGAGAGAGAGAGAGAGAGAGAGAGGGAGAGAGGGAGAGAGAGAGAGAGAGAGAGAGAAAGAGACAGAGAGTGAGACAGAGAGACACAGAGAGAGAGAGAGAGAGAGAGAGAGACAGAGAGAGAGAGACAGAGAGAGAGACAGAGAGAGAGAGACAGAGAGAGAGAGAGAGACAGAGAGAGAGACAGAGAGACACAGAGAGAAGAGAGAGAGAGAGAGAGGGAGAGAGGGAGAGAGAGAGAGAGAGAGAGAGAGAAAGAGACAGAGAGTGAGACAGAGAGACACAGAGAGAGAGAGAGAGAGAGACAGAGAGAGAGAGACAGAGAGAGAGACAGAGAGAGAGAGACAGAGAGAGAGAGACAGAGAGACACAGAGAGAGAGAAAAAGAGAGAGAGAGACAGAGAGAGAGACAGAGAGACACAGAGAGAAGAGAGAGAGAGAGAGAGAGAGAGAGAGAGAGAAAGACGCCTAAAACAGAGGCAGAGAGAGTTGAAAGCCAGTGAGGGCTGAAACCCTCCACTGCGTATGTTCAACATTTACATGTAAGAACCTGAAACCAAACAAACATCCACACCGGAGACTGCACAGGTTTGCTTGACAGATGCTAACAAGAGGAAATGATGTAAGAGAAAAGAACACAAACAGTCCAGGCTGTTATTGCCTCTAGAAAAACACATCTTTTGTTCGATTGTTTTTCCCAGTAGTGGTTATGATCTAGAGCAGGGAGGCTTCCTGTGGAACCACGGTGAGAGATGTTCGAGGTGTGTAGGCTCTGAAAGGTCTGCTAGAGGAGACCCAGGAAAGCATGTTTTTGATTGATTAGCACTAGAGAATCTGAAGATGGTAATCTTTCACAATTTACCCTAAAAATAAAATAATAACACAAATCACCACAAAAGGAATTACCTCTTACTTTCTCTCCGTGGTCTCGAGTTTCTCTAAGTTGAGTCTCAAGCCTCTGTAACATGAATCTGACTCAAGTCTAGAGTCTCGAGTCTCAGAGGTGCGAGTCTGAGTTGGAACTCAAGTCTCTGAGGTGCAAGTCTGAATTGTGAATCTAAGTCCAGTCAAGTCTCTGAAGGTGAGTCTGAGTCAAGTCTTAAGCCTCAGAGGTGTGAGTCTGAGTCTCAAGTCTCTGAGGTGAGTCTGAGTCAAGTCCAAAGTGTGAGTAGGAGTCAAGTCTTCAGTCTCTGAGATATGAGTTTGAAGTGTGAATCTGAGTCAAGCTGAGTCTTTGAGTTGAGTCTGAGTTAATTCTCAATTCTCTAAAGTGCGAGTCAAAGTTGAGATACTCTGGCGTTCACTCTTACCAGGAGGAAAAATCTGAGTCAAGTCTCGAGGCTCTGAGGTGTGAATCTGAGTCGAGTCTCGAGTCTCTGAGTTGTGAGTCTGAGTGGAGTTTCAAGTATCTGATCTGCAAATCTGAGTCAAGTTCTTGAGTTTCTGAGGTGCGAGTCTGAGTTAAGTCTTAAGTATCTGATGTGTGAGTCCGTGTTGAGTCTCAAGTCTCTGAGGCGTGAGTTCAAATCGAGTCTCAAGTCTCTGAAGTGTGAGTCTGAGGTGAGTCTCAAGTCTCACAGGTGCGAGTCCGAGTCGAGTCTCAAGTCTCATAGGTGCGAGTCCGAGTCGAGTCTCAAGTCTCACAGGTGCGAGTTGCCACTTCATTTTATACTTTTGTCACTGTCACTGAAGTATTTTGGGGGTCTATCTTCCACAGTGGAAGGCTGAAGCCCCCTCACGCCCTCACAGCTGTGCCCCTTTGTTATCTAATAATATCTACACTGTGAACTTGGCATAAACAGTGCGTTCACTCCTCTTATAGGATCTCTGAGGAAGCGGTTTACATAAGTGTTAAAGGAAAAACGAGACGAGTAGACGAATCCATCCATCCATCCATCCATCCATCCACCCATCATCTTCTGCCTCTTCGGGGTTTGGGTCGCGGGGGCAGCATCCTAAGCAATGAGGCCCAGACCTCCCTTTCCCCAGCCACTTCCACAAGCTCCCTGGGGGGATTCCGAGGCGTTCCCAGGCCAACTGGGCGATATAGTCACGCCAGCGTGTCCTGGGTCTTCCCCGGGGTCTCCTCCCGGGTGGACTTGCCTGTGACACCTGAGGCATCCAGGAGGCATCCTAACCAGATGCCCGAACCACCTCAGCTGGCTCCTCTCAACGTGGAGAAGCAGCGGCTCCACTCCGAGTCCCTCCAGGATGACCGAACTTCTCACCCTATCTCTAAGGGAGAGTCCAGACACCCTGCGGAGGAAACTCATTTCGGCCGCTTGTATTCGCGATCTCGTTCCTTCGGTCATTACGAGGAGATGAATCTGCCATCGAAAGCGCAGAGGCTTTGCTAATTGGGTACGACGACGTGGTGTAAACTGTGCAGAGTTTAGATAAACACAGCCGGCCTTAGGAAGGCAGTTTACCCTCCGGGCTCTCCCTCCTTTCGCTACAGAGGTAATAACATGTTTTATAACTGTAAGAAAGGGCAGTATAAGCATCACTCATGTGCATGGAAGCAGTTTACTAATACGGCAGTGCCTCACGGTGAGGAATGTTTTCTATGAATATTAGCTGAACTTTGCATAGAGTTGACCCTGGACGTTCGGCGTTGCCAGTACCTGCAGTATCATTCCTTCCCTGCAGTAATAATACACCAGGTGAAAGTGCGGAGCCTGTTTTAGAAACGGTCACAACATCTGGACCGTGTTTTACCGCCCCTTTAGGACGTAATCACATGGCATTACAGCTCATGGAAGCTAGCTGGAGAGAACGGAGATGTGAACAAGCTGTTGGAGAACAGCGCATCGTTTCATTCAAGAGGCTTTCAAAGAGCACATGTGGAAGGAGCGCGGCCAGCCGCTCTGTTTTCAGTTGAGATGTGCTGGATGACAGAACTTTCCTCAAAAGCATATCTGTTACTGTTACCCTGAACCTCTTCATCTTCTGCGTGGTTTATACTACGCGGAGTCGCTCTGGAAAGAGAATTTGAGGATCTGGTCGTGAGGCTCGGCCGTCATTATTATCAGATGGAACTGCGTACAGTGTCGAGTACTAAAGACCGGTGACCCTGACTGCTCTGAAACATTTACAGCAGGCATCTCGCAGTCAAATTACCTGGGGGCCTCGAGCCAGGTGGTCTTCTCCGAGGACAGGAGATTCAAAAAACACAAGGAAAAAAGGAGCCCGTATTTTTTTCATTAGGAATTATTATTATTATTATTATTTATGCAAACCTTAATGTATGTTTAGTAGCAAAACCACGACAGTCACCCCCACTACTACTAATGCTGGTGATAACAGTAGTAGCAGTAGCATAAATATACTGTTAGTGACTGTTATATGAAGGTATATATTTATTCTTCTTATTCTTCTTCTCCCTCTTTTTCTTATTTTTCTGCCGATTATTGTCTGCTAACTTGCCCCGCAGTTTTCAAGATATTGAAGACATCCAACTCCAAAATGTGCTGATCGGGAATGGTGTGCTTGTATACATCTCTTATTTGTAAAAATTAGGAATTTTCGCACGCCCGACTTTTATTAAGATGACAGATGTCTTTTAGTAACAGCCTATTAAACATGTAGGATCTCACAGTGACCCTACACCCTAGCATCCACCTGGGATACCATAGCAACTGCCTACCAACACCCTAGCAACCATATGAGACACCATAGCAACCACCTAGCAACAGTATACCAACCATGTAGCAAAACCCTTTGAACCATGTGGGATGCCATAGCAGCCACCTAGCAAAACCCTACCAACCAACTGGGACTCCACACAACCACCTAGCAACACCCCAGCAACCATGTGGGATACCATAGCCACTACCTATCAAAACCCTAGCAACAATATGGGACACCATAACAACAACCTAGCAAAACCCTAGCAACTGATTGGGATAACACAGCAACCACCCAGCAATATCCTATCAACCACCTGGGATACCACAGAAACCACCTAGCAACACCCCAGCAACCACCTGGGATACTATAGCAACCACCTAGTAACAATTTAGCAAGCTTAAGTTGCGCAATCACTTGCATTCTCTACAGGATTTTTTTCTAGTTTAATTAATATTTCAATTAATCAAGCAAACTTGCGTTTAACAGTAGAATTATATGGGACTCTAATAGTGAAAGTATTTTAGTGTGAGTGTAAATGAAGCTGCTGTGAGTGTTGATGGTTTAATTCCTGCGTTCTCACTGGATTAGTTTAACTTGATTCAGCCAGCCAGAGGAACCTGACTTTTCTACAGATTATCTGTCTCGTGTATTACAATTAGCTCGTCGTGCTAGTTTTTTAATACAGGTTACCTACTGCAGGTTCAAGTGGATTTATGGAAGTCAAAGCAGCATCTGGGAGTCCAAAAACCTTGTATGCTAGTCAGAAAGGCAAAGTAAAACCCCCGTATGACAGCAAAGGATCTGCAGGAAGGTTGAGCAGACAGGAGTCGAGGTGCACCATTCAAACACGATCTGCGTGGGAGTGTCATCAGAAGGAAACCTTACCAGCGACCTCGTCACAAAAGCCAACATCTGAAGTGTGCAGACTAACATCTTGATAAACCAGTGGCATTTTGGAAACAAGTGATGAAGTAAGAATGGAACTTTTGGCCACAATCGCCAAAAGTATGTTCGGAGAGAAAAAGCAGCGGCATCTGATGAAAGGAACTCCGTGCCAACAATTAAGCGTGAGGTGGCTCTGTTATGCTTTGGGTTTGTGTGGCAGCCAGTGGAACCGTAAACACCGCATGAGTGGGTGGAGGAATGACTCCACTAAATATCAGCAAGCAAACATGACTCATGAAACTGAAGCTGGCTTCCATGACAGGACAGAGATCCATCCCTCAGAATCCACCCTCGAGTAATTGCAAGAGATGCAAGCCGAAGTGTTTGGAATGGCCCCTGATCCCTTCCCCCTTAAACATGCTGTTCATGCAGAAAAGCGTTCTGCAAGGAGGGGCGGGTGAAAGTTCCTGAAACAGGAATGCAGTAAAGGCCTGCATAGGAAAAAGCCTGTTCCTTCAAATCGCTCAATTAAAAGGGCATCTGATTCGGTGCCAGTGTGCACTCATTACTGCAAGGTCCCGGCTGTGGAGAGCGTTCAGCGGTGAGTAATGAGTTCTGACCAGTGGCGTGAGGGCAGGGATTTCGCCATGTTATTTGGCATCTTTTGACATTAGTTTAATTGCACCTTGTTTCATCCTCATTATACTCCACGCTGCGACAGCTGAGGGCCGTCCAGCGGAGGAGCCGATCATCATGTGATCGGGATAATTACTCCTGCTCCGCCAGCCCAGACGGGGCGTCTGAACTTCACAGCACGTGCCTCCTTTAATTACACAGATAACGCCGTTAATGGACGCGTCCAGCTGTTCAGAGCGACCAGAAACGAAAGAGGGGCACGGCAATATTTTGACGTGGCTGCTTTACGAAGCGGTAGGTTGATGGTTGACAGTTGACACCAAGGCCGAAGTACGAGGCCAGAAGGCAGCTGAACTCCTGTGTACTAAACATGAATTATAGTTGTCAAGGCGGTTGGGTGAAACGGTCCGTATTCTGATTTGAGAGCTGGTGGGGGTTCGGGGGTCTGCGGTCTGAAACTGCCCTGTTGCAGAAGAACAGAAAAATGATGTTCTGCAGGCCTTGACGTTTACCTGGCAAAGTATCAGGTTCCACCTCCTTAATGTATTGCCACTTTGTCTGAGGAAATCTTAAAACATTTCTCCAGCTTTTTCGGCGTGTTTGGATTATGGAGCTATCTCGGGGGATCTGTGAGTGGGGCTTAAACTCAGCTGGACGGTTTCCTGTTGAAAGGAAAGCCTTTTATCTGCAAGAACACGGAGAGCAGGAAGAGAGGGGTGGAAGGCCAGTCTTCACAGACTCACTACTGACTGCTTTTATTTACATCAAAGGGCCGCGCAAAGGTGAACATCATCCGTAAAGGCAAAACCCCTAAATATAAGGAGGCCGGAGAAGAACCGCTTTTGGTTCTCTAGAGCAGAAGCTCCCAAACCTTTTCATGCCAGGGCTGCCAGAAGATCAGCACAACGTAAAAATTTTAAGGCAGCATACTTCACAGATTTGTTTTAGTTTATTTTTGGGTACTTTTATGATTCATTATAATCTAAATGACTTAATAAACGTGCTGTAAAGTGTGACACACTTTCTAAACATTTAGATCCAGGTTTACCACGCCTTATAAGCGCATTATAACCCATTATGAATGTGTTCACAGCGTGGTCTCCCAAACTTTAAGTACTTTTTACTAAGTATGCATTGAAACATGTTTAAAGTTTCAAGGCAACCCACCTACTAATGCCCTCACTAATTGTTGCCATAAATTTGAACCAGCTTTTTTACAGAGCAGAACATTCATAACATGTTATAGCGCATTCATAAGGCATTAGAAAAATAGATGAATACAAATATGTATAAAATGCATTACATTACCCATTCATTGTGCTTGTAAACATGCATGAGCTGGTAACATAAAGCATCATAATTAGAATTCATGTCTTTTTATAGTGCCAGTTATTATAAAACGTATTATAGTGTTGACATATAATAACTTATTACACTGAGACATGCCATAATTTCTTTTAATAACTTATGATCTGGATCACTGGCCTGTGATCAATAAGTAAAAATTCAGTAAATTGACAGCATATGATGATGGTAAATGAGGTGTGTAGAACCAACACCAACCACCAGGTTTATCACCTGCTAATAATTATTACATATTAATTACAATTTAACAAACCGTTGCTAAGTCTTTAATAAGCCATATTACTCAGTAACTACATGGAAAAAGATGCAAACTGAGTTGATCTTAATAAAAATCATGGACCTTCTGGCATCTCCTGGATGTTTAAGCGTGTAAAGAACCTTCTACACAACATTAAAGCTCTTCACAAGTTTAAGGAACTGCAAAGCAAGAGAACTGAAAGCAGTGGTCCTCAGGTGTCCTGCGTTGTTGTTGATGTTTATTTTCTATCTGAGTTGCTATGGTCATTTACGGAGTGATCTGACTCAACCAAACGCATCATCAGGGATTTCAAACAATCCAAACTTTCCAAAGTCCTGAAAGTTGTTTAGAAACACGGGCTTAGAGTGGAAGAGCACCACACATTCAACACGAAATGCACTAATCTTTCCAAACCCAGCTTAAGAGCTGGCAAACACTTAAAACACAAGGAATTCCCCACCTCCTGACTTCACTTGTGCGCTGAACTGGCTTTACGGTTGGATTCTGACTGGTGCGGAACCTTTTCTCAGGCTTCCACCAACGTCAGGTCAAGACAGGTCTCATCTTAGGCTCGTGATCTCTGATGATTTACTGTTTAAAGCTGACTTTACATGCTGAGACGTTCACACACTCAGAAAAAAAAAAAGGAGAGCTGGCTCTTGTACAAGTTAAGCAAGCCATGCTTAAAGCATTAGCGTTGAAAGAACATCATTATCCCACACATTAAATCAGGTCAAGTCAATCCAGTCAAATAAAAGGCAAAATGATGGGAATTCCACCTGCCATGAGACACAAGTCCAAATACATTGAGTCTGTTGTAATTAAAATGTGATTTATCCCATTTTGAGGGAAATTCTGGATGATTTCTTATACTGGACGCTGATAGATCTACTGCTAGCTCGGCCTGGTTGCACATTGGGGCATATCGCTCCACTCATTTTACTCTCCTTCTCGGGATTGTCTTTCTTCCCTACATTCCCTCAACCGGGGCTTAGGCTTTCTTTTGATATTGAGGTTGATTTTATAGCCTCATTATTATGTTAAGGTTAATTGCCTAGACTCGTTACTGCTGCAATTTTCACACTCCCTATTGCTGAGTTTGGTTCTAACCTGACTGGATACCACAGTGACCACTTTTAAACCGACTCTAGAACAATAAATTAGACCAAGATAAGGTAAATCACGTTCAATGACCTTGAGTTGAGTTGAAAAGTCATAGCAGATTAAGTTTAAGCCCATTTATGTAAATTATATTGGATCAGCAAAATTGCCATATTTTGGCTCCAGTGACGTCGCCTTGGCTGCGGTTGGTGGTGGAGTTTGGCGTGAAGCCTTCACCCTCGCTAACGGGCGCAAGTATGACTGCCAGTGCACAAACGAGACCAAGCGTCTTGGTCCAAGTCAAATCGAGTTTGATTTTCAAATGAATTTCGGGTGAGGCTCATAGCTTATGCTGAATATAAACACACTTTAAATTTGACTTGGAAATGATGTAATTTTACATTTGAAATTCAGAGCTGGTTCCTCTTTTTCACCCAATTTCTCTTCTCAGTTTATAGATTGCCAGTCGTAGTGCCACCTGTTATCTAGATCACCCTCTACCACAAACTGCTGCCGAGCTGGGAGGGTGAAAACTAGCACGAGCTTCCACCGAGACGCGTGAACTGCCACTGATGCAACATCACTGAACACCAGAGACAACAGAGATTGGTGGAGTGAGTTCACGTCACGTGTGAAAGGTTGCAAAAATAAAACAGAAGGTGAATAAAAATAAAAAAGTTCCACCCTCTGAAAAATCACATGTGACTTGCACAATATCGTCAGTTAGACGTGCACTTTAAATAAATAAATGTATTGTTTTCCAAATAAACGGGAAAAACTTTTGTGAAATTGTGAAATATTTGGACACAGATTTGACCAAAAATGATAAAAAAAATATACACACAACACATTTCTTTTGTAGTTTCACCATGTTGTTCACACTGCAAAAAAAGTACCGTGTAGTTACGATGGTATTCCAGGTGGTTGCTAGGATATTGCTAGGTGGGCAGCATGATATCTCTTAAAGGGGCTAGGGTCTTGGCTGTGTCCTTGCATTGTGGGGACATATGAGGGATGTACAAAATCTTCCACAACCATATTTTGAGCGTTCCATTCCACAATTGATTTCCATTGCAGATATGCTGAAGTTAAAAGTCAAACAGAAGGTCCAAAAATGTGTTTTCACTATCTGAAAAATGGCATTTGGTTGGCAAAAATTGTCAGTTATGTGGAAAATATGGAATTTTTGGACACGACAAATTACGTTTGGAGTTTTGCCGTGTTGTTTATGCCTATGTACAATCCAGTTACCATGGTATTCCAGGTAGTTGTTAGGGTGCTGCTTGGTGGGTAGCATGAAATCACTCAAAGTTTGCGTGACTGTATTCTAAGCGTTCCACCAGTCATTTCTAATTAGAAAAAAGACATTTGGATGAGTGCAGCGGTGGCAGCAACTGCACATGCAGCGAAAAGTCTCACATCACACAAGGAGAATTGCATATTTGTAGATATCCTGAAGTCAAAAATCAAACTGGTGTGGAAAATGTATTTTCACAATCTGAAAAATGGCATCTGGTTTGTTAAAATGGTCAGTTATACACGGTCTGAGTAAAATATTGACGTCCAAATAAATCAATGTGTAAAAATGTGAAATATTCAAATACAGTTTTTAAGCGTTTAATAATTGTGTATTTACAGACGTAAATACACAATGCGTTAAACTCAGACTTTTGCTGTCTGACTCACGCCACAAAAAGATAAACACCCGGAATGTTTTAAGCACAGAAAAGCCCCAGAAAAGTGTGACTGGTGTGTAAGATGTCATCAAGTTAATTATGTTGACATCAGAATAAATCCCACAGATACATCACACTCCGTTTGTAAAGACCTTAAAGGCCTCAATTTGCTCTGATTGTCTGGACAGGGTGTGAAGATAATGTGGTAAAATCAGCAGATTAAGATTACAGCACAATGTAGACAGTGTTCTCCTGCTGGAGTGCTGCTTCATGAGCAAGACGAAGTGAGTGATCCACGTTATTATCTTATTAAGCCTTTTCACATGTTGCCTGCCGTATTATTCTAATGGAATCTGACTGGCGACCACACACAGCTCTGCGCTTCCCACAAATTCACAACAGACACTGCACCTCTCCAGTAAGCTTCCTCTACACGTCCAGCTGTGTCCGGACTCATATACGTTTGGAAACCCGGAGCGATTCTGCTCTCTGAAGTCAGTCTGATCATTGGAAAGCTGCTTGCTGCAGACGGAGTCGTCAACACGAGGCCCGCACTCTTACGAAAAGCTTAGACATAAGCTGTTGGGACCGGGCCGCGATGATACATAATGAAGGGTGTTGGCCTGCAACGGAATGGCTGCTCCACCCGAATGCCCCCACAATGCTGACAGACCACGCCGTCATTCCCAAAAACAACAATGCCTGCAACACTGACAGTTGTGTAAGGGGTAAAGAGCCAAACCCCAGAAAGACGGCTGTCTGATTCCGTCCAATCTCAACAAGCGGCTCCACGTCAAATGGAAATTACAGCAGCTGCTTTTCTGGGCTTCTGTTTTCCCACAGCGTCCAGGGTTTGGAGATAATCGCTGCTCTTCTGTGTTTTGCTCCAGATCATGACCGCTGAGCTAATTGGACCTCTTTGTGTGTCGCAATGGTAAAATGAGCATTAAAAAAAGTCTAGATCATTTTATTATGCAGCAGTTCCGTCAAACGTACACGTTACATTTGAATTGAAACTGCTTGATTTGTGGTTAAATCATTATTAGCAGCATTAATAATATGATTAATAATGATAAAAAATGAAAATGAGGAGAAAATGATGATGACGATGAATGAAGAGTGATTGTGCAGCAATTCTCTGGTGTTGTTTGGCTGTTGATCTGGTATTTCTTTGGTGTTGCTATATTCTTAGGATGTTGCTAAGTGGTTATGATTAAGATTAATTCATTCATTTAATGATTAATTGACCCTTATTAGTCCCACAACGGGGAAATTTCACCTCCGCGTTTAACCCGTCCGTGAAGTGAAACACCACATACACACTAGGGGGCAGTGAGCACACTTGCCCGGAGCGGTGGGCAGCCCTATCCACGGCTCCCGGGGAGCAGTTGGGGGTTAGGTCCCTGACCTCCAGCCCACGACTGCCCCACAAGGATGCGTTGTGCATTGGCCGGGAACGCACAATGCTAAGGTATTTAAGATAAAAGTATGCTAAAGTATTCCAGGTGGTTGCTAAGGTGTTGCTAGCTGGGCTGCTGTGGTGTTCCAGATTTTTGCAAGGTTATCATATAGTGATGATCTCTCATGGGCGCCCTAGCAACCACCTGGAACACCATGCTGTCTAAGTAGTTACTATGGCATTTCACAGTAGTTACTATGGTACTTCAGATTGCTATTTTTTTTTTTTTTAGGATGCTGCTAAGTGGTTGCTAAGGTATCCAAGATGGTTGCTCTAGTGTTCCAGGTTGTTGCTAAAGTGTTGCTAGCTGGGCTGCTGCGGTGTTCCAGGTTTTTTGCAAGGTTATTGTTTGGTGGGAATCTCTCATGGCTGCCCTAGCAACTACCTGGAATACCATGCTGGAATACCATGCTAAGTATTAACTATGGTATTTCATAGTAGTTCAAATGGTATTCCAGGTGGTTGCTAGAGAGTTAGTTACTTGTGTATTTGTATACTGTTGATGTAAGAGAGCATTTTTGAGCACCACCATTCATTGCTAATGGGAAAAGTGCACATTTTGGAGGGTCGCTAGTGAGTTAGTGGACAAAGGCATAAATTGATCACACGACCATTATAACAGCCGTTCACTCTTGCTGTTATGCAAGCTTGATGAATAAGAACGATCGTCTTTATTCTTATGCCTTTATTCTCATGTCTGCTCTTGATGTTTCCAGTGTAGACATCCTGAAGTATTTGCAATGCTTTCAATACTTTTCTAAGCAGCTACTTTCCTTCGCAGAGTGGAAATTTAAATAACATCTGTCTTATTAATCAGTTTTCGTGCTATATTGTGAAATATTGGCGCTGCAGTGCTGATTTATATATAGCTCCTGGTTTTGCTTTGCCTCTCATGTGTTATTGCAAAAATATATATTTGCAAGTTTCCACGGAAGGCTGAAATATAAGCTTTCTGTTGCAGAATGAATTTAAAGTTGGCTAATGTCTTTGGTCTTTGTGGGATTCCCCCAAATTCCCATAGATTAGCCTCCCAACCCAGACAGAGTGGATTTTTCATCAGTCTGGCCTGAATCTCCAAACATCATCATGGTGAAACAAAACTCTGGTCTTTCTCGCTGTTCAGTGAATCAGAATTATTCACACTCTAATCATCGCTTTATCTGAAGGGCTGTCCGTGAGCCAGGGCTGTCCATTTTTATGGTGGGAACTTGTAACTCCAGGAATAACAAGCAACTGTTAAATTCAACTTGTCAGCTGTTAATGCCTGAAAGGTACCACAGAATGGAAACCGTATTGGCTTTGGCGTAGTTGGATCTGCACACCGTGAACCTCAACCGCTGCCGCCTCCGCCTTCAAATACAAATGCATTTGCAAAAAGGAGCAGGAAAACAGGCCAATTTCAAACTGTTACATAGCAGTCTTGACTCATTAATATTCACGCCCCCAGCATTTGCATACACCAGCCCACTTTCTAGCCCAGCAGGTTTTGCGAGCAGTTAAACAACAGCAGAGCAACAGCAATGAAAATGGCCCACTGTGTGCAGAAATGTAGCTCCAGCCTCGCAAGAACCGAAGAGTCAGCAGATGTTGATCATCTTTACACGTCGGCTCCTTAATTGAACGTTCTGTTTCACCTCATATGCAGGAAGCTGCCTTCAGCTCGCGCATCTCTAACAGGATCCCAGCAGCTTTAACTCATTTAGCTCATTTCACTTCGGACAGGTTCTCAAAGCTCGGACAGCGTCGATCAGCTTCGCTCAGCGTCCGACCCATGAAGAGATGGAGACGCAGCTCCACCTTTATTAGCACCACAACCCCAACAGCAGCCTGTAAGCAGCCCTGCTGACGGATTATGTCTGATGGTTAAATCATCTCACAGTGAGAACAGCTCAAATTTACTTTGTGTGGTCAAAATTGAAAGCAACTGGCTAGTGTAGGTAACGTTGGCTACTAGCAAGCTCTGGGTAACTAGCATAGCTAACTAAATAGCATGATGATGTAGCTTATTTACATTTTTTTTCCTGAAAATTATGGTATAAAAATACATTTTTAATTGAGGTATAATGAAAACATTAGAGGGCCTTGTATAGACTCTTGAGGAACACCATCTGTTAAACTGCATCTGGGCAATTTTTATGCTCACATCACATACCTTGTATGCAGACATAAGACAAAAAAATGTAAATGCTGAATAAAGGCATATATACACATCCTAGAATTTGAAAAGTCACAAACATATATATCTCACACGATAACAGGCATGTAACTGAAAACATTAGAGGGCCTCGGGTAGACCCTTGAGGAACACCATCTGTATTTCTTGCTGTAAGCCACAACACACTGCTTTGTACCACATAGATCATCAAGGTTCAGGTTTTTCACAATCACACGCTTGCGTAACAAATGGTTCTTTAAAGAAAGAACCACTGATTGATATTTACAAATACCAGTGCTTTAACAATGGAGAATGTTATATATATAGTCTACATAGAACCAAAAAGGGTTTTGCTATTGTTACATTGTCAAGCTTGTCTGAAGAACCATTTCAGCATGCCAAAAATAAACCTTTAAGCAGGCAAATAATTCTTTGACTTTTCATGGTTCTTTATAGAACCAGTTAGCAAGTTTTAAGACGTTAATGTTTTTCTGGCTTTTATTATCATTTTCAGGCTAAACTCAAGAGTGAATGTTTAGATCAGCCTGACTTAAGTTACAAAAGAAGCAGCTTTTGAAATGCAATGTTTTCAGAAGAAAGACAAATGTTTTTTAATGTGATTCAAACCAAAAGCGTCCTCAGTGTTATTGTTTCTCACGCTTTTCTACTTGTCTCAGCTTCTTCACATCCCCGACTGTCCTCAGATGACTTTGGAGCGATGTTTGTGGCGTTAAACAGCCCATTCTCAGCATTTCTCTCATCAAAGCAGACATGTGTCATGCATTTTAACTTTTATTTTCACGCGGTCTAAATCATTTGGACTACATCATCATAAACCACGTCGTTATCAGAAACACATGGTGCCCACGCAAACAGAAGCCCACAGAGACGGCAATGAAGGTATCGCGGCCGTAGCCTCGGGTGTTTGGGCTAGTGCCTTTCGCATAAAGGCACTTTTCTCTTTTACTGAAAAGCCAACCGCTTTCAAACAGAGCTCTATTGTTAGAGGCAGACAGTTCACCTGCTGTGAAACAGCAGTTTAATCTCAGCAATGCTCACAGCTCTATTAGGAGATATTTCCGGGGACTAATGCCCGAGTCTGAACCGACGTTTTCTAGATGCTCTTTTAATCCGGAAGCAAGTTTCCTTGATGGACTTTCAATCTTCTTAACTGAGTGAGTGCCAGGACACTGAATGCACTTCCACAACAACACAACAAAGTAATAACTTCATGAAAATATGGTCACTGTCCAAAGAAAAACATGTATCGCCACTTTTGACTTTTTTGTTTTTCTACATCTTTTCCACACGCCAGCTGTTCTTTATGCTGTGTGAAAGTTTCATGAAGAACGGACCAGTAGAAATGCTCTAAAATCACCTGGGACAAAGCCTCTTTGCATTGACTTATATTGAAAGATAGGAGTGTTTTTGCCTTCTCCTGTAAAGTCACTATTTTGGGGATACTTGTTTTCCTTTGGACAGCGATAATATGTAGATCTAACTTAAACCTAATCATTTTACCTACGTTTTCTGCCTTAATTAGTAGAATATAACCACGTTATGTTGAGCGTTGAGGTAATAAATAATAACAAATCAATCCGGTTACCTTGGTGTGATTTACTCGCATACATATTACTCAGCTGAGCATAATAGCTACTTAACCCAGCTGCGTAAAACCACTTGACAGAACATATTCAAGTAAATCCATTCATTTTCTTGGAGAGCACATTTACACCCTTGGATGCACCAAATATACAAACTGAGACTGAAACTGTGGATGAAATTTGCCTATGAATACAACAAACCTGGGCCAATACGTTTTAACAGAAGATCTGTAACGTAACTCAGTCCAGTGAGAGTATAAGACACGGTTTAAGCCCTCGATCACTTGCACACGCCTCTCGGGCTCCACTTTCAGTGTACGTCATGTTGACTTTGGATCTTTCATTACATCGTTAAACATTTAGAATAAACCCGGGTCTTAAAGCTCTGGAAGCCTTCAAACTCCAGCTGACGGCACATTTACCTCCAGCCCAGTCCAGGATTCCAGAGCGCTAGACGTGAGCCAAGAGCAATGTTAACCCCCACACCCCCCCCAAAACACACACACACACACACACACACACTCTCTCCTGTTAGTACTGACTCAGCTCTGAGTGTGCATTCTGGGAAATATAGCGCTGAATCATATGCAAATATGCGCATTCCAGCAGGAGGATCAGTTTCACAGTAACCCCATGCAAGTAGAACCTTGTTTAGAGCTGGGCGGAGCCGTGGGTTTCAGAACGTGCCGCTTTACCGCTGGCATTTCACCTTCATTCAGAACTCTAGAGCACAGTATAAACATGTTAGCGGGTGGAGAACATCAGAGCTGTGACCTCCGGGCACAAGAACAGCAGCGTCAGGCTCTTTAACCCTTAACGTCTGTCGTTCGGCTGCTGTTTTTAAATGGAAATATGTGGCAAAATAATTAATGGAACATTCCAGGGAATTATTGAATGTTCAAATGGGAACAAAGTCAGAACAGAGTCAGAGCCGTTCCCAGTGGGCGTGATGGGAACCGGACGTCCCCCCTCTAAAAGCTGCTCACAGAAAGTTGGTCTCTGGAGGTTCTGGATGGTAAATAAAGTGTCTATATCTGTGTTGTAGTCATGGCGACGCCTGGTTCCCATCACCACCACTGTAAAGACGTCTGAACCATTTCAAACGAAACCCACTGAATGTCTGAAAGTTGTTTTTTTTAATCGTGGAATTCCTCTTTAAGCACATACAGGGAAAACTACTTCAGTGCTCCTTGGATTAGATTCAACAAGTGTCTATAAGCCCAGATAAGCTGACATAACTTAAAGGTATGAACTTTATAAAATTTGAGGTAATCCGTTGCCCCCCAAAAAAGTCAAGCCTAAAACTCCATTTAATAATAAAAGTCAACGCTTGATAAACAGTGGTGATGCTCATGGGGGCTCGGACCTGGATTTTTCCGTAAAGTTGCTTTGTGACGAGATTGTTATTGATCACATTGCCATTTGAGTCTGTAATCATCAAAAACATTCCCTTAACTTAAAACAGCTGCGTGATATGTGAGATGTATTCAGTTTTATGTACAACAGACGTAATTCATTTGAGATAAAAACCAAATGCGGGATTACAGGGATTATGTTGTGTCGATGGCGATGGAGAATGCGGACACCACAAGCTCCCCTAGATGTTCAGCAGGGTTGAGATCTGGTGACTGTGACGATCATAGAGCATGATTAACAGACCTTTTAGTGACCCCTCGTGCCCTGAGGTTGTGGCCAGCCAAATGCCCCCTCCCCATTTCCCCCAAAAACATAACAGAGCCACCGGACACCCTCAAAGACTAAACATGAAAAAGGATGTTTTTTTTTAGCAAAACAGAACTGCACACAAACAACTTTGCAATAAAGTCAAATCATAACAAAATATCTGCTCGTCTACTTCCAACGCCAACATCATCTGGACGGACAGACCTGCCCTGTTGTTCACGTATAATTCCAGCATGCTTTAGTTATCACCGGTGATGACCGGCACTACTGAGAAACAGTGTTCGGGTAAGTGTGTGTGTGTGTATAGGTGTGTGTGTGTGTGTGTGTGTCTCTGTGGGTGTGAGTGAGAGTGTGTGTGTGTGTGCATGTGTGTGTATAGATGTTTGCATGTGTGTGTATAGGTGTGTGTGTGTGTGTGTGTGTGTGTGTGTGTGTGTGTGTGTGTGTGTAGGTGTGTGTGTGTGTATGTGTGTATAGGTGTGTGTGTGTGTGTGTGTCTCTGTGTGTGTGAGTGAGAGTGTGTGTGTGTGTGCATGTGTGTGTATAGATGTTTGCATGTGTGTGT
Source organism: Pygocentrus nattereri (assembly GCF_015220715.1). Classification (NCBI taxonomy): domain Eukaryota; kingdom Metazoa; phylum Chordata; class Actinopteri; order Characiformes; family Serrasalmidae; genus Pygocentrus; species Pygocentrus nattereri. The sequence continues at coordinate 50,283,146 of NC_051213.1, forward strand.
ATAGGGGTGTGTGTGTGTGTGTGTGTGTGTGTGTGTATAGGTGTGTGTGTGTATAGGTGTGTGTGTGTGTGTGTGTATAGGTGTGTGTGTGTGTGTGTGTGTGTGTGTGCACAGAAGCTGTACATTACTGTATAAGTCTATCCAGCCTGCTTATCAGCTCAGCGTGTGGGGCCTTAATATCAGCCCCAATACACACACAGTTTAAACCTAAACCTGGCACAGCGCTCTAGACATACTGTATCTCCCCCCAGACCGTCTCAGACCCTCTCAGACCCTCATTATCACCAACTCCATCTATGGACGTATGCCAAAATAACCCCTTACAGGGTGACCACTGACTCAGGACAAAGGCCCAGAGTCAGGGGATCAATTAGTGAAGCAATGCCCTTCATGTGTTCAGCATCAGCATCAACTATACATTACTCAGCGTTAAATATGATTTATTCAGTATCTACTATGAATGATTCAGTATCTACTGTGAATGATTCAGTATCTACTATGAAAGATTCATATCTGCTATCAATGATTCAGTATTTACCATGAATGATTCAGTATCTGCTATGAAAGATTCATATCTGCTATCAATGATTCAGTATCTACTGTGAATGATTCAGTATCTGCTATGAATGATTCAGTATCTACTGTGAATGATTCAGCATCTGCTATGAAAGATTCATGTCTGCTATCAATGATTCAGTATCTACTGTGAATGATTCAGCATCTGCTATGAAAGATTCATATCTGCTATCAATGATTCAGTATCTACTGTGAATGATTCAGCATCTGCTATGAAAGATTCATATCTGCTATCAATGATTCAATATCTACTACGAATGATTCAGTATATACCATGAATGATTCAGTATCTGCTATGAATGATTCAGTATCTGCTATGAATGATTCAGTATCTACTGTGAATGATTCAGCATCTGCTATGAAAGATTCATGTCTGCTATCAATGATTCAATATCTACTACGAATGATTCAGTATCTGCTATGAATGATTCAGTATCTACTGTGAATGATTCAGCATCTGCTATGAAAGATTCATATCTGCTATCAATGATTCAATATCTACTACAAATGATTCAGTATATACCATGAATAATTCAGTATCTGCTATGAATGATTCAGTATCTGCTATGAATGATTCAGTATCTACTGTGAATGATTCAGCATCTGCTATGAAAGATTCATGTCTGCTATCAATGATTCAATATCTACTACGAATGATTCAGTATCTGCTATGAATGATTCAGCATCTACTGTGAATGATTCAGTATCTGCTATGAATGATTCAGTATGCATGCATTTACTATACTGTAGGTTAGAGGGTGAACCTCAGGGTGAGAGAGTTCTCTAACGCTCTGTAACTGTGCGACTCTATAAGAATCTATAATATTTCCACTGTGTAATGGAGCTGCTGGAGTTCTGTACTGGGATCTATGGCATGTATCCTGTAGCGAACTGTGATTTGTGTGAATTCATCTTCTTCTTCTTCCTCGGTTCTTCTGAGAGTATCATCATCATTATCATCGTAATCGTCACCATCATCATCTCCTCCTTTTCTTCTTCTTTTATCATGACCGGTCATGACACCTGCTGTTCGGCGTCTATGGCATGGTTATGTCAGTGTTATGTAGCAGTGGTGTTCCAGCAGGGCACCTTCCGTGTTTTTCCCCTATTTTGTACTGGTTGAAAACTCCAGCCGTCTCTACACTGTGTGAACTCTTCACGATGAGCGGTCCAACAGAAAAGCTCCAGAATTACTCGGAGTGAATTCCTTCAGTCATTGTTGCGACAGCGACGTGATGAATGTCCGTCTATGTCCTGCGTGGTTCATTCTGGTCGTCTTCCATAGTTTCAGAACAACCATCAACATTCTGTGTGGCGTGGAAGGAATGTTTCACCGGATTTGGTGCATTCCACACCAACCGAACCGTCCAGAACAGTCCCCCTCCCCGAGCCCTGGGCTGGATGAAACGACCATTGTGCACACATCTGTCTTGCCACTCAGAGCCGTCCCTGAAGACCCCAAACGAGAGCAGAACGTGGGGGACGGACCGCATGGCCTGGCCAGACGTGGAGTAACTAAATCTATTTACTTCATTTCCAGGCGCTTAAGCCCAATCCTGATGGATTTGTGCTTCTCTGAGTATTTTAAAATGCACCAAGCTTTACTTCCACCGCATTCTGCTGTGTTAGCTCAGCTCCTGGTCTGCTTTACTGGTCTCCGCTCCTCCCGCTTCACGGCTTCAGTCCAAAAAGAAACTTCTTCTTCTTGTTAGAAGCCATTTTCAGCCTCATCGCTGCTTTTCTGACCGATGTTAGATGTTCCAAGAAGTTGGGCTCAGATGACGAAGCTTCTTGCGTGTCTGAATCGCGAGGAATCGGCCTGTGACGGATATTTATGGGCGGTTTTAGGGGCAGGAAGTTCAACACCACATCACACGTCTCGCTAAAAGCACAGACTGAAGAACCTCGCGCTGAGTTAAAAGCCGTGAACACCACAACCAGCAAAGGAACGCAGCATTTCTACGTTACAGTCAAGTACTCATCAAGCCACAGCGCTGGGGGGAGCTCATACAGTGAGTGCCATTCTGGAGGCAGCTGCCTAACGAGTCACTGCCTTTAAAGTTCCCTCTCTTAGCAGGCATCGCATTCGGGACAGTCTTCAGAGCCGGCACACGTCGCTGTGCTGCACACGTTTTATCTGTTTACTCAAAGTCTGAGCCTCTGATTGGTCAGTGAATTAGGAACACAGCCTCTGATTGGTCAGTGATTCAGGAACACAGCCTGTGATTGGTTGATGAGGCAGTATTTTGCCTCTTATTGATTGATAAGGAACACAGTCTATGACAGATTGACAAGTCTCTTCTTCCTCAAGCTCCTCTTCCTCAACTCCTCTTCCTCAGCTCCTTTCTCTCTCACTCTTCCTCCAGTTCCTCTTCCTCAGCTCCTCTTCACCTCTCTGTGAAGACTATATGTCAGATAAACAGGCTATAGCTAGCATTTAGCAGTTAGAAGGAGTTTTGTAGGATTGTGGATGGAAAAATATTAGTGACCAAAAACGTACCGAGTCAGAGCTGCTCACAGTGGTGGTGATGGGAACCAGACGTCCCTCTAAAAGCTCCTACAGAAAGTTCCTACATGAGCTGGTTCTGAATTCACTGCCTGATGACTGAGACGCTGTTTTATGAGAGTTTAGAGAACTTCAACTCCATTCATGGTGGAGGGAGACATGCAGGGCGCTGTGCGGCAAAATAGTCCCCAAAGAAAACTCATTATTCCAGATTTTCCACTGTTTTCCATCATCAACATTCCATTTAGACTCAGAAGACTCGTGTAGGTTCTCTGGTGGTTCTGGATGGTAAATAAAGTGTCTATATCTGTGTTGTAGTCATGGCGACGCCTGGTTCCCATCACCACCACTGTAAAGACGCCTGAACCACTTCACTCCAAACCCTCTGAATGTCTCGGATTACGTCTCAGTGCTTCAATTGTGGGGAATTTTGTACAAACGGCTGAATTTCTTCTTTAAGATCAGATGGTCAGCATGGTGAGAAGTTCCACTGCATTGCTGTGCTTATTTAAACTTGTTAGTATTGATTACTGTAGGCTCTGTCCACTATCACTGTAAAGGCTGACTCTGCCTCTGATCAGCCCCCAGGAAGGTTCTGTAGCTCTTTCTTACTCATCGTTGGTTTTCTCTACTTTTACTTCTACTGATTCATTACTGTATTAAAGTAATGATAGTGTGTGCGCGGGTTCAGGCCACTCTGCCCACCACTGGGAGACACTGGCACAGTCAGATGGCAGGACAGAATGTGGGCTGGCCATTCTGGAGACTGTGGTTAAACACGTGTTTGTGCCAAGACGAGGCAGACGCTGTTGTCTTTCATTAAAGAGCATCAATTCAAATCAATAATTCACTCAGCAGTTTTGAAATTCTTCTTTTTTATGTTTCAATTCTGCTCTGTAATTTAGATTTTTGAAACATGAATCCACACAAGGCTGAATCGGTCCAGGACCACTGAATGTGCTGCATCCACACGAGGCTGAGACAATAAAGCAGCTACACAGTTCACTCCATCTCCGTTAAACCTGAGAACAGACCGAAGCAGAGTCACGTCAGCCGCTGTGTACCGCAAGAAACGGCATCGGAACAAGAGAAATCATCAAAAATCTGGTTTACACATCTACTATTTTTCATTTTGAGACCATTGAATGAATCACATGAGACTATTCAACGTACACCTCCTCATTTCTACGCTCACTGTCCACTGTATCAGCTCCACTGACCGTTCAGTTCCCCTCTGTAGTTCTACAGTTACAGACTGTAGTCCATCTGTTTCTCTGTTACCCTGTTCTTCAGTGGTCAGGACCCCCATGGACCCTCACAGAGCAGGTACTGTTTGGGTGGTGGGTCATTCTCAGCACTGCAGTAACACTGACGTAGCGGTAGACCGACAAGGTAGGAGTGTCTAATAGAGTGGACAGTGAGTGGAAAGTGAGTGTTTAAAAACTCCAGCAGCACTGCTGTGTCTGATCCACTCGCACCAGCACAACATCAGTGTTACTGCAGTGCTGAGAATGACCCACCACCCAAATAGTACCTGCTTTTGATTTAGTCATTATTATTTCTATTATTATACCGGTAAAGAAGGTTGGTGTCTATAGGCGGAGTCATAAAGATGGATGGTGTCCATAGAAACAACGTAAAGAAGGTTGGTATCCACAGAAACAGTCATAAAGATGGTTGGTTTCCATAGAAACAGTCGTAAAGTTTGTTGGTTTCCATAGAAACAGCCATAAAGATGGCTGGCATCCATAGAAACAGCCATAAGGAAGGTTGGTGTCCATAGAAACGCCCATCAAGAAAGTTGGTATCCATAGAAACAGCTGTAAAGAAGGTTGGTGTCCATGGAAACAGCCATAGAAAAGTTTGGTGTCCATAGAAACAGCTGTAATATAGGAAGGCATCCTTAGAAACAGCATCAGATCTTTTATCTTAATAATAATTTGCCACATGTTAACGGCACAGTTGTCAGAATCAGAATCACTTTATTTCACTAAGTGTATCACATATCACTGCTTCGGAAGAAAACCTCGTATCTCCAAAACGGTCACTTCACAGGACCTGCTTGATTTTTAAAGGAAGTCAATGGAACCAGAATTTTTTCCAAGTCATTTTGGGAGCTGTTTCTTTTAGTCCATTCATCAGGAGATGTACATACAATATAGAGATAAACACACACACACACACACACACACACACACTTTCTCCCTCAGAGTCGCGGGGCCGTGCTAGAGCCTATCCCAGCAGTCATTGTGCTCTTTCTGAGAGCGTTTCAAACTACAAACAGACTATTTCACAAAAAATGATCTTTATGTTTGCCATAAGTACCAATTTGTCCTCTTTATCTTCTGATAATTAAGGAAAAATGACAAAACAGACAAAGTTTTAACAAAATTGCATAAATTTGTGGTTCTTCCATGATATATTCAGCCCATATTGAGATAATATGATGTAAAGATACACCTCACAGAAACGGACTCTTCACATGATCTTCATCTGGCTTCCAGCCATGTCCTGGTATAATCTGTGGATCTTGCCATTGGGTGGCGGCCAGGCGTTCAGGGAATGTTACAGATACATAATCAGAGCCGTATTCATAGCTGCGCTGCTGAAAGACGAGTCTTCCATCATTTGGGAAGGTCCCTCGCTTAACGGGGTTTGGAGAAGATGGCACATGTGCGTGAAATCTGGAGAACGCTGGATGAGTCTGATCTCAGACTGTGGTTACGCTCCTCGCTGTGGAGTAATGTGTCCCCGAGGACGCTGAGGAGGGGTACGGAGGGGTATATCCTTTTGGGATAAGGCATAAAATAGTGAGCTTAAGCAGCTTCAGCCAGACTGTAATTGGCGTTTTGTGTTTGTGTGGACAGAGGCTTCAGTCTTCTGCATCAGTCTGGGAAAAGAGAAACATGGTCACAGTGAGTTCCTCGTAATTACAGCCAGCGCAGGACTACACATAAAAGCACATTAAAATCCCCCCTTCTGTTTACCCAGCCTGGCCCTTCCTGACCACGTTGGTTTTAGGTGGACATACTGTGGGCATGCGTGAAATCTCCACGAGCTACAGCGCTTTTCCACAGTTTACGTTCATTTCTGTGCCGCCTCAATTAAGTTCGCCTCTTTCTGTGCGGACACGACATGTGACGTTTGGTAGGAGACCTTGATTTGGAACAAACGCTGCATTGTTCATTGTAAATCGCCTAATTTCAGGAGCGGACGAGCCAAAACTAAGCCAATGAGTTGGGCTTCCATGCTGAAAGGCCTTTATTATCACATGTTCAGCCTCACAGCTGTGCAGCAGCAGAGAAGAGGGGTAAATGGATCCTGTGATGATGGTTTATAGGTAAGCCCTCGGCTTTAAAACTTCATTCCAAAACCAACAATCACGTGTGCGACGCAAGAGCTCAGCTGCTGTTTTAACTCTTTAGAGCTGACTAAGCCTGAAAAAGGCTGAGATTCTCAGAGGAGTCAACAGGTAACACTCAAAACCTCTCAGTATGGCAGCTTGTTACAGGAAGTCCTGCACTTCAATAAACAGAGCCAGTCATCTTGCTGGTAAAGGTGTAGATGTGAAAAGGCCTGACTGAAAAGGTTGGTGTCCATAAAAACAGCTGTGAAGCCAACTATTGTCTATAGAAACAGCTGTAAAGCCGACTTTTGTCCATAGAAACAGCTGTAAAGCCGGCTTTTGTCCATAGAAACAGCTGTAAAGCCAACTATTGTCTATAGAAACAGCTGTAAAGCCAACTATTGTCTATAGAAACAGCTGTAAAGCCAGCTTTTGTCCATAGAAACAGCTGTAAAGCCGGCTATTGTCTATAGAAACCGCTGTAAAGCCAGCTATTGTCCATAGAAGCAGCTGTAAAGCCGACTTTTGTCCATAGAAACAGCTGTAAAGCCAGCTATTGTCCATAGAAGCAGCTGTAAAGCCGACTTTTGTCCATAGAAACAGCTGTAAAGCCAGCTATTGTCCATAGAAACAGCTGTAAAGCCAGCTATTGTTTATAGAAACCACTGTAAAGCCAGCTATTGTCTATAGAAACCACTGTAAAGCCAGCTATTGTCTATAGAAACCACTGTAAAGCCAGCTATTGTCTATAGAAACCGCTGTAAAGCCAGCTATTGTCTATAGAAACCACTGTAAAGCCAGCTATTGTCTATAGAAACCGCTGTAAAGCCAGCTATTGTCTATAGAAACCGCTGTAAAGCCAGCTATTGTCTATAGAAACCGCTGTAAAGCCAGCTATTGTCTATAGAAACCGCTGTAAAGCCAGCTATTGTCTATAGAAACCGCTGTAAAGCCAGCTATTGTCTATAGAAACCGCTGTAAAGCCAGCTATTGTCTATAGAAACCGCTGTAAAGCCAGCTATTGTCTATAGAAACCGCTGTAAAGCCAGCTATTGTCTATAGAAACCGCTGTAAAGCCAGCTATTGTCTATAGAAACCGCTGTAAAGCCAGCTATTGTCTATAGAAACCGCTGTAAAGCCAGCTATTGTCTATAGAAACCGCTGTAAAGCCAGCTATTGTCCATAGAAACCGCTGTAAAGCCAGCTATTGTCCATAGAAACCGCTGTAAAGCCAGCTATTGTCCATAGAAACCGCTGTAAAGCCAGCTATTGTCCATAGAAACAGCTGTAAAGCCAGCTATTGTCTATAGAAACAGCTGTAAAGCCAGCTATTGTCTATAGAAACAGCTGTAAAGCCAGCTATTGTCTATAGAATCAGCTGTAAAGCCAGCTATTGTCTATAGAAACCGCTGTAAAGCCAGCTATTGTCTATAGAAACCGCTGTAAAGCCAGCTATTGTCTATAGAATCCGCTGTAAAGCCAGCTATTGTCTATAGAATCCGCTGTAAAGCCAGCTATTGTCTATAGAATCAGCTGTAAAGCCAGCTATTGTCCATAGAAACAGCTGTAAAGCCAGCTATTGTCTATAGAATCAGCTGTAAAGCCAGCTATTGTCCATAGAAACAGCTGTAAAGCCAGCTATTGTCCATAGAAACAGCTGTAAAGCCAGCTATTGTCTATAGAAACAGCTGTAAAGCCAGCTATTGTCTATAGAAACAGCTGTAAAGCCAGCTATTGTCCATAGAAACAGCTGTAAAGCCAGCTATTGTCTATAGAAACAGCTGTAAAGCCAGCTATTGTCTATAGAAACAGCTGTAAAGCCAGCTATTGTCTATAGAAACAGCTGTAAAGCCGGCTATTGTCCATAGAAACAGCTGTAAAGCCAGCTATTGTCCATAGAAGCAGCTGTAAAGCCGACTTTTGTCCATAGAAACAGCTGTAAAGCCAGCTATTGTCCATAGAAGCAGCTGTAAAGCCGACTTTTGTCCATAGAAACAGCTGTAAAGCCAGCTATTGTCCATAGAAACAGCTGTAAAGCCAGCTATTGTTTATAGAAACCACTGTAAAGCCAGCTATTGTCTATAGAAACCACTGTAAAGCCAGCTATTGTCTATAGAAACCACTGTAAAGCCAGCTATTGTCTATAGAAACCGCTGTAAAGCCAGCTATTGTCTATAGAAACCACTGTAAAGCCAGCTATTGTCTATAGAAACCGCTGTAAAGCCAGCTATTGTCTATAGAAACCGCTGTAAAGCCAGCTATTGTCTATAGAAACCGCTGTAAAGCCAGCTATTGTCTATAGAAACCGCTGTAAAGCCAGCTATTGTCTATAGAAACCGCTGTAAAGCCAGCTATTGTCTATAGAAACCGCTGTAAAGCCAGCTATTGTCTATAGAAACCGCTGTAAAGCCAGCTATTGTCTATAGAAACCGCTGTAAAGCCAGCTATTGTCTATAGAAACCGCTGTAAAGCCAGCTATTGTCTATAGAAACCGCTGTAAAGCCAGCTATTGTCTATAGAAACCGCTGTAAAGCCAGCTATTGTCTATAGAAACCGCTGTAAAGCCAGCTATTGTCCATAGAAACCGCTGTAAAGCCAGCTATTGTCCATAGAAACCGCTGTAAAGCCAGCTATTGTCCATAGAAACCGCTGTAAAGCCAGCTATTGTCCATAGAAACAGCTGTAAAGCCAGCTATTGTCTATAGAAACAGCTGTAAAGCCAGCTATTGTCTATAGAATCAGCTGTAAAGCCAGCTATTGTCTATAGAAACCGCTGTAAAGCCAGCTATTGTCTATAGAAACCGCTGTAAAGCCAGCTATTGTCTATAGAATCCGCTGTAAAGCCAGCTATTGTCTATAGAATCAGCTGTAAAGCCAGCTATTGTCTATAGAATCAGCTGTAAAGCCAGCTATTGTCCATAGAAACAGCTGTAAAGCCAGCTATTGTCTATAGAATCAGCTGTAAAGCCAGCTATTGTCCATAGAAACAGCTGTAAAGCCAGCTATTGTCCATAGAAACAGCTGTAAAGCCAGCTATTGTCTATAGAAACAGCTGTAAAGCCAGCTATTGTCTATAGAAACAGCTGTAAAGCCAGCTATTGTCCATAGAAACAGCTGTAAAGCCAGCTATTGTCCATAGAAACAGCTGTAAAGCCAGCTATTGTCTATAGAAACAGCTGTAAAGCCAGCTATTGTCTATAGAAACAGCTGTAAAGCCAGCTATTGTCTATAGAAACAGCTGTAAAGCCGGCTATTGTCCATAGAAACAGCTGTAAAGCCGGCTATTGTCTATAGAAACAGCTGTAAAGCCGGCTATTGTCTATAGAAACAGCTGTAAAGCCAGCTATTGTCTATAGAAACAGCTGTAAAGCCAGCTATTGTCCATAGAAACAGCTGTAAAGCCAGCTATTGTCCATAGAAACAGCTGTAAAGCCAGCTATTGTCTATAGAAACAGCTGTAAAGCCGGCTATTGTCCATAGAAACAGCTGTAAAGCCGGCTATTGTCTATAGAAACAGCTGTAAAGCCAGCTATTGTCTATAGAAACAGCTGTAAAGCCAGCTATTGTCTATAGAAACAGCTGTAAAGCCAGCTATTGTCCATAGAAACAGCTGTAAAGCCAGCTATTGTCTATAGAAACAGCTGTAAAGCCAGCTATTGTCTATAGAAACAGCTGTAAAGCCAGCTATTGTCTATAGAAACAGCTGTAAAGCCGGCTATTGTCTTTCAGAATGAAACCACCGCGGGTTTTGACTGGATCCGCTGCACAGCCTTTTTAATCCTCTTTTTAATTAAGTGTTCCAACAACAACAATATGTAGAAAAATAACCACTGAACATTGATCAGTGGACAGTGTAATCTAATGTGGACAGTACAGCTGAGTGCAGATGTAGAGTAGATCAGGAGTGGGATTTCACAGGAAAACGCGACACGTATAGCACACATACATAACCAGAAAACTCAGCAGGCCCAAGGTTTTATTACACCCTTCTATAGCCTAAGAATAGCTCAGCCAGCTTGCACTGTAGTCCGTGTAATTACTGAATAATAAGCATGGGTCTGTAATCAGCCTGGGATTTTAAATGGTTACCGTGGTCTGTTATGTGCTGTGGTGGGACAGTTGAAACCAGAAGTTTACATACACTGTATAAAAAAACACACATGCATTTTTTCTCACTGTCTGAGATGAAATCGGAATAAACTTTTCCCGTTTTAGGTCAATTAGGATTACCAAAATTACTTCTATTTGCTAAATGCCAGAATAATGAGAGAGGGAATTTCTATTACTTTCTTCAAAGTCAAAAGTTTAAATACACTAAGATTACTATGCCTCTAAACCATTTGGCACAGCCCATTTGATGATGTCATGTCTTTGGAAGCTTCTGATAGGTTTATTGGCAGCATCTGAGTTAATTAGAGACACACCTGTGGACGTATTTTAAGGCACACCTGAAACACACTGCTTCTTTGTGTAACATCATGGGAAAGTCGAAAGAAATCGGCCAAGATATCAGGAAGAGAACTGTGGACAAGTCTGGTTCATCCTTGGGTGCAATTTCCCGATGCCTGGAGGCGCCTCGTTCACCTGTACAGACAATTATACGCAAATACAGACGAGAGGGGAATGTCCAGCCATCAAACCGCTCAGGAATGAATGTACGCTGGTCCGAAATGTGCAGATCAACCCAAGAGCAAAAGCGAAAGACCTTGTGGAGATGCTGGCTGAAGCTGGTCAGCGTGAGTCTTCATCCACAGTGAAGCGAGTACGGTATCGACATGGGCTGAAAGACCACTCTGCCAGGAAGAAGCCATTACTCCCAAAGAAACATAAGAAAGCCAGATTAATGTCTTCAAATGCACTCAGGGACAAAGACCTTCATGTCCTGTGGTCTGACGAAACTAACATTGAACACTGGCCATAATGACCATCGTTACGTTTGGAGGAAAAATGGGGAAGCTTGCCAGCCTGAGAACACCATCCCAACTGTGGAACACGGGGGTGGCAGCTTCATGTAGTGGGGTTGTTTTGCTGCAGGAGGGACTGGTGCACTTCACAAAATAGATGGCATCATGAGGAAAGAACGTTACGTGGAAATACTGAAGCAACATCTCAAGACATCAGCCAGGAGGTTAAAGCTTGGGTGCAAATGGGTCTTCCATGGACAATGACCCGAAGCATACTGCCAAGCTGGTTACAAAGTGGCTTACGGGTAACAAAGTCAATGTTTTGGAGTGGCCATCACAAAGCCCTGATCTCAGTCCTATTGAAAATGTATGGGCAAAGGTGAAGAGGCATGTGTGAGCAAGGCGGCCGACAAACATGGCTCAGGTACACCAGTTCTGTCAGGAGGCATGGGCCAAAATTCCTGCCAACTACTGTGAGAAGCTTGTGGAAGGATATCCAAAACGTTTGACCCAAGTCATACAGTTTAAGGGCATCGGTACCAAATACTAATGAAATGTATTTAAACTTTAAAATGGGAAACGTTTATTGTGATTTCATCTCAGACAGTGGGAAAAAAATGCATGTGTGTCTTTTTATATAGTGTATGTAAACTTCTGGTTTCAACGGTATATAAGATGTAGGTGTTTAATTCAAACCTCATGATGTTCTTAGAAATGATCTCACTCTGAACAAAGATTGCTCAGAAGGTCTTTGGATGTTCGTTTGTATGCCATTAAACTCAATCCCTGTTGTGCACAGAGCATCATGAGAGCCCCATCGCTCATCGGAGACCTAGGAGAGCTTCCCAAAAGCCCTGTGGTCATGCACTTTTATGTCATCCTTGGCTGTCAAACCTTCGTAAAGTAATAATGATCTATCATCAAAATGTTCTTCAAAGCTCCTGAGTCCTGGGAAAGTAGATGAGTTGGAGAATCGAACTGGAAGATGAGGTCAAGGTGCTCTTGTCCTGCTTACTTCCTCCAGCCTCGCAGTGACCTTCCCGTAAAAGCCGTTCGCCGGACCAGCTGCCAGCTGTAACGTAGAACCGGCAACGGTTCTGCCTCCAGATTCAGGCTGATGTTGCAATGTTTAATGGCATGGTTAAATCACCGGGGTGGAGCGCTCTGCTCATTACGAGCGGGTTGCAGAGCCGTTCTTCACACAACAGGAGAAATCCCAGACTGCATAATTTTCATGAGTGGTGCAAAACTGGGTGTGTGATGTCAAGATAAGGCCAAGGATTCTCGCTGCACATCACTGAGCAGCCAACTGACCACCAGCAGCGCACCAATCAGAGACATTCTCAGAGTAAGACCCTCAAAACATCTCAATAAATATTCTTACCACTGAGGCATTGTGCAGATTCTGGGTACTGCTGTGTTTGGGACAGTCCCGACTGCTCTGATGATACAGCCATAAAACAGGTTGTTGTTCTTAACCATAGAAACAGCCGTGAAGGAGGTTGTTGTCCATATAAACACTTGTAATTATAGAAACAGCTCTAAAGGAGGCCATTAACCCTATAAACAGTGGTAACCATAGAAACCATAGAAACTGCCGTAAAGTAGGCTGCTGTCCAAATAAACAGTCATTACCGCAGAAACAGGCGTAAAGAAAGTTGTTGTCCACAGAAACTGTCATAACTATAGAAACAACCGTAAAGAAGGCTGTTGTCCGTATAAACAGCGTAATCATAAAAACAGCCATAAATAAGGCTACTGAAAAAACAGCTGTAAAGACTGTTGTAGTTCATAGGAACAGCCGTAAAGGAGGCTGTTGTCCATAGAAACAGTCGTAACTACAGAAACAGCTGTAAAGGAGGCTGTTGTCCGTATAAACAGTTGTAACCATAGAAACAGCTGTAAAGTAGGCTAATGTTCATAGAAACAGTCATAACCATAGAAACTGTCGTAAAGGAGGTTGTTGTCCATAGAAACAGCTGTAAAGAAGGTTGGTGTCCACGGAAACAACTGTATCCATAGATACTGCCTAAAGAAGGTTGCGGAGGGGGGTGTATCTGTGTAGTAACTTGAATAATGCTTTTGTTTGTGTTATTGGATCAAAAAGCCACAAATATTTTTACATTTTTTGTCAGTTTTAGTCCAAGACGAGAGTGGACAGTGACTTGTAAGTTATGTCTTTAAGTTTGAGCCTGTATTTCGTCCTGAGCTGGAAGAACAGTAGGTCGTGTTTGGGTAACCACTCTGTTATACCCTCAGGCTCAGGGGCTCATATACCCACCACACAGGACACATTCTGAGACAGCTATTGTTTACAATTATTCCACAGAGAGTAATTACATGTGTTTTTACAGGCAGGCATCAGCACGGCGGGCAGCAGTGAAGCAGGTCCGCAGTGCCCCGAAGTTCAGCACATGAAACCCGTCTTTCATTGTGAAACCAGAGCTCAGAGTTTCAGATGAGCGCCGTGAGGAGAGCGTGTCCCAGTGATCCGAAAGTGAGGGACATGTTGACCTCTCGCAGCGTTAGGCAACACCCTAAACAGGCAGAACAAGCATGTTTAACGATGGCTCTGCTCACGCTGCGCACCGACAGCCCAGCAGCTACAGTGAGGTTTTGCAACACGCAGCGCTTCATAAACCGAAAACATCGTTTTCTTTCCTCAACACCTCACATCACTGCATTGATCAGGGGTCAGGAGGAGGTCTGTTTTGTGTCTAAATAGAATTATTATAATCATAAATCCAGTGTTGGTTTTAATTAGTCCATTTAGAATTCTACCTCATGTAAAGTGCTTTTTATTTAAAGTGACCAAAGCCCTCATTTTTCTAGCATTGTAGTTTTATTCATGAGCTACTTTTGTGTTTTTATGTACCAAAACCAGACCTAATTCATTGTACATGATCGTTTCCCAATCTGTATCCCTTAGAATTAAACAGACTGCTTTGTTACAGAAAGTTATTATATGAAATGGTTATGGATTCACTGCCTGATGACTGTTGCACTCCTTACTGTAAAGTAAGTTGCTGCCCATACAAACAGTTGTAACCATAGAAAGAGCCATAAGGGAAGTTGTTGCCCATAGAAACCACCGCATCCGTAGAAACAGCCACAAAGAAGGTTGTTGTTCATAGAGACAGCTGTCTCCATAGAAACAGCTGTAAAGAAGTTGTTGTCCACGGAAACCTTCGTAACCATAGAAACGGCTGTAAAGAAGGCTGATGTCCATATAGACCGTCGTTACTGTAGAAACAGCTGTTTGAGAAGAATTTGGCCTTAAACTCCATTCATGGTGGAGGGAGACATGCAGGGCGCTGTGCGGCAAAATAGTCCCCAAAGAAAACTCATTATTCCAGATTTTCCACTGTTTTCCATCATCAACATTCCATATAAGCTCAGAAGACTCGTGTAGGTTCTCTGGTGGTTCTGGATGGTAAATAAAGTGTCTATATCTGTGTTGTAGTCATGGCGACGCCTGGTTCCCATCACCACCACTGTAAAGACGTCTGAACCACTTCACACCAAACCCTCTGAACCTCTCTGTTTATCTGAAAAATGAGAAAAATTCACCTTTAAGTAATTTTCACGCCACAGTGTCTTCATAGCTTGGTCCATTAATTACTGCAGCTCCATCTTTTGTTTGTCTTTAAATTCTGAGTTTCCCACTCGTTTGTGTGAAGAACATCATAAGAGCACCCTCCTTGGAGGAGACTCCCAAAAGCGCTGCAGTCGTTTTCCTTCATGTCATCCTGCAGTCATGATCCCAGCAACATAATACCCATAATTCCTGGAAAAGTTGGGCCTGGGCTGTCAAACGCTTCCCTCGGCGCGCTGTACTTCTTTACATAATTTCATATTCACAGTGTTTCTCACAGCTGAATGTCTGAATGAGCTCCTGCTGTGCTTCTATACGTTTAATGACGTTTGGGCTGAGCTCCAGCTCTGTGTGCCAAATACCCGTCCAACATTTCAAAGGTTCTCTGCGAACAAGCCGTCACATTCACACTCTCCATCACCACCCGGTCCCATCCTGCTCTGGAACATTTCATAGCTGAACTACTAAAGTTGAAAGTCTTAGTCTGGTGGGTTTTGTGGGTTCTCCAGTGCTCTAATGGTTCTTTCAAAGGAGCTATTAAATACAATTATTGTTCTCTGATGTCTACATTGAAGGTACACTATATTTATATATAAAAGTATTCAGTCACCCATCCAAACCAGTGAATTCAGGTGTTCCACTCACTTCCACGGCCACAGGTGTATAAAGCCGAGCCCCTAGGCCTGCAGACTGCTTCTACAGACATTAGTGAAAGAATGGGTCGCTCTCAGGAGCTCACAGAGGTCACCGACTTTCTGCAGAGTCCATCACTACAGACCTCCAAACTTCATGTGGCCTTCAGATCAGCTCAAGAACAGCGTAGAGAGCTTCATGGAATGGGTTTCCATGGCCGAGCAGCTGCATCCAAGCCTTACATCACCAAGCGCAATGCAAAGTGTGGAATGCAGTGGTGTAAAGCGCCGCCACTGGACTCTAGAGCAGTGGAGACGTGTTCTCTGGAGTGACGGTCTATATGGACGAGTCTGGGTTTGGCGGTTGCCAGGAGACGGTACTTGTCTGACTGCATTGTGCCGAGTGTAAAGTTTGGTGGAGGGGGGATCATGGTGTGGGGTTGTTTTTCAGGAGTTGGGCTCGGCCCCTTAGTTCCAGTGAAAGGAACTCTTAAAGCTTCAGCACCAAGAGATTTTGAACAAATAACCTCCAGCCTCCAGGCCAGGACTGCCCCTAAAGATAAATGGCACCACAGTTCAATTCTGGCTGCAACATTTGTGCAGATACACCCCTGCAGGTGGACGAAGACCAAGCAAAACAGACCTGAATGACCGTGAAAAAGATAAAACAATGTGCAGACGCCACGCTTTAATGCAGTCTCCAGAAAACACTAAGAGGAGAAGATTGGCTAGATTGATGGATCAATATACCCTGCACATCTCTAGAGTTCAGAACATTCCGGTGCATCATATTTTTAAAAAAGTAATAAAAGTGGCTTCTAAAGCTCAAATAATAAACTTGCATTACTGAAGTCGGCTTCTTATTCACCAGCTTCTCATTTAAATTTTCCTCCCCACCTTAAATGTAGCTGCAGTTACACTGTGGCGCCTTAAACGGAGAACAAATTTTAACAGTTGGAAAATACGAAGCAAATAAATGGCCAGTAAGCATCAAACCCATCAAACTTTCTCTTGGAGGTGTTTAACGAGCAGCGCAACAGAGCAGCTGTTGATCGCGTCCCAAACCACACACTTCTGTACTTCACCTACTGCATTCATGAGTGCACTTCTAATGTGATATGCACTATTTTTACACCCTATTTAGTGAGCTAGTATGCAGTTTGGGACAGGGTGCTAGTAACACAGCAGGAAACATCAGTCATTTAGATTTCAGCTTTCATTTGTTAGCACTACAACAACCAATCAAATAAAATCGAGTCACACACTCCAACAGACTGGTTAATACACTACATAAAAAGCGTTTGCAACCATGTTTTACTGCCTTTGCTGGATTTGTTAAGGACTTATGTCATTACAAAAAGGTTGGCAGTGCGATTGTTATGTCGTCAGAATACTATTAATAGGAAGCCGACTTCAGCCTGGTTTTTAGAGAAGATCGTCAGCCCCCTGACAGCTTGGTTCTTGTGAAGGGAATGAAAAGTGCCGACGTCCCTTCATAGCCTGGAGCCTCATTTCTGCACACAGTCTGACATTTTCATTGCTGCTGCTCTGCTGTTGGTTTTTTGATCTTCACAATACCGGCTGGGCTAGAACCTGGCTAGAACTTAATATTAAGGCTGTTGGCAGTTTAGGAGTTTGGATTTGACCCATTTTACTGCACCCTTTTGCAAGTGCTACATTTCTAATTACGCGCCCAGTGATGTTACAAGAAGGGAACGTGAATTTTTGTAGTCCTTTCGGCTTTCTAGATTCCAGGGAACGTGTTCTGATGCCATCACTGTAAAATGAAATGGTGTAACAGGCGTAAAAAGAGTCAAGCTGAGCTCAGTTTACTAGTAGTTTCATTCCACTCTTATCAAATTCCTCCGTATAACAGCCTTTATCATAACTATAAAACTAAATCACAACCACAGGACAAGTAAAAATGAAAGTGAAACTGTTATTTAAACAGATAAAAGTATTAATGCAGCCTTTAATGTAGCTACAACTGAAATCAAATCAAAAAATCTAAATGAAAAACTAAAAAACAAGTGAACGTTTCAAAACTATTAGAATGCTGATTAAAGCAGCAGGTCAGAAATCAGAACATCTGCTGTTTTTCATAAGAATTATGAAATCTCAGTCCAGTTTATGCTGTAAAGATATGATTGTAAAGCTATAAACAGTAGAAATGAGTTACGATCAGCTCAAGTGAATGTAAACAGGTGTGAGAACTGTAAGAGTAACGCTGTAGGACGATGATGATGACGATGATGGTGATGATGACCACTGACACTTATCACAGGTCTTCCTTGGTCCTGAAAGCGAAGTCGCTCCTGCTGATCCGCTGCGAGTCCGCTGGCTCGTGTCCAGCTCCAGTGGCTCCGAGCAGTGGGGATGAATTAGCGGCCTGGTTCACAGGAACTGACTAATCCTAAATTGGTCTCTGCGCGGGATAAACAGCGAGGTGCCCTTCTTCTCTCTGCCACCATCCAGCTAATTACCCTCCAGCCGAGGAGATCCTGAACTGTTTACTGGAAATGAGGCCTCCCTCTGCCCCCACATACAGCTGCCCTGTAACTGTCATCTTATCCAATTACTCTCACATGCCTTCAGGGGATATGAGGAACCAAGGAACTGAGGAATTGAGGAACCAAGGAACTGAGTAATCGAGAAACTGAGGAACCGAGGAACCAAGGAACTGAGCAAAAAGGAATGGAGGCATATATGAATTGAGGAACTGAAGAACTGAGGAACCAAGGAACTGAGCAAAAAAGGAATGGAGCAACTAAGGAACTGAAAAACTGAGGAACTAAGGAACCGATCGTCTGAGGAACTGAGGGGCTGAGAAACTGAGGAATCAAGGAACAGAGCAACTAAGGAACTGAAAAACTGAGGAACTAAGGAATTGATCATCTGAGGAACTGAGGGGCTGAGAAACTGAGGAATCGAGGAACAGAGCAACTAAGGAACTGAAAAACTGAGGAACTAAGGAACTGATCATCTGAGGAACTGAGGGGCTGAGAAACTGAGGAATCGAGGAACAGAGCAACTAAGGAACTGAAAAACTGAGGAACTAAGGAACCGATCGTCTGAGGAACCGAGGGGCTGAGAAACTGACGAATCGAGGAACTGAGCAACTAAGGAACTGAAAAACTGAGGAACTAAGGAATTGATCATCTGAGGAACTGAGGGGCTGAGAAACTGACGAATCGAGGAACAGAGCAACTAAGGAACTGAAAAACTGAGGAACTAAGGAACCGATCATCTGAGGAACTGAGGGGCTGAGAAACTGACGAATCGAGGAACAGAGCAACTAAGGAACTGAAAAACTGAGGAACTAAGGAACCGATCATCTGAGGAACTGAGGGGCTGAGAAACTGACGAATCGAGGAACAGAGCAACTAAGGAACTGAAAAACTGAGGAATGGAGCGTCTGAGGAACTGAGGAACAAAGAGAGTTCCACTGTTAAGCATTGTCCATGAAATTCTATCAAAACTTTTAAAATGAAGGTGTTTCTGCTGCATAAAAGCACAAAGCAGACCCCAAAAACCACATGAGAAAAATGAAACATCTCTATGGATCAATATCGTATCGTGGGTCCTCTAGTGACTCACTCCTCTCTCTGCTCACTAACGGACTCACAGCAGAGCGACTGTTCAACCTCCTTCTGAACTACAGCCACCAGCGCAGATGTCCACTGAGGTAGATCATCATTCTCACAGGAGGACAGACTGCCAGGCACGCATGACTTAGAACCATTAGATCGCCATAAATAAGCTCTTAGTAACAGTAAGCGTCAGCGTGGAACCCTCGGGGCCTTCTAGGCTCTTCAGAGAAGATCTGATGAGTTCTGAGAACCCAAGATGTCTGTGATTCTTAGTGTTTTGTGCTTAATAGAGTCGTCGAGGTTGTTGTATTTTCTCCCTGTAAAACTGTTGAGCTCTGTTTCTAAACAAAAACGTTAAAACCTTAAAATCTTAAATCTTAAAAGTCTTAAAATCTCAATTTTCTCAATTCATTAATTCAATTCTATATATTTCTAGATGTAAACGAAAAGCTGCGCACATTTCCCGTGTGACGCGTCTCAAATCCACATCACGAGTAATCACGTGAGTTACGTGACCACGTTTTTGTGATTAAGCATCATTAAGATCCTGCTTTTTAGAGGCCATCACATTTTTTCACATGTGATGTTTTTCATGTAATCACACATTTTTATGTGATCACATGTTTTTCATGATGATGAAATGATAATGATCACACACACTGATGCAATCATACATTCTTGCACACGATTACGTTTTTACATGTGCTCACACATTTTCATGTGATCACGTTTTCATGTGATAATACATTTTCACGTGATAATACATTTTCACGTGATCACGTTTTCATGTGATAATACATTTTCACGTGATCACACATTTTCATGTGATCACACATTTTCATGTGATAATACATTTTCACGTGATCACACATTTTCATGTGATCACACATTTTCACGTGATAATACATTTTCATGTGATCACGTTTTCATGTGATAATACATTTTCACGTGATCACACATTTTCATGTGATCACACATTTTCATGTGATAATACATTTTCACGTGATCACACATTTTCATGTGATCACACATTTTCACGTGATAATACATTTTCATGTGATCACGTTTTCATGTGATAATACATTTTCACGTGATAATACATTTTCATGTGATCACGTTTTCATGTGATAATACATTTTCATGTGATCACGTTTTCATGTGATAATACATTTTCACGTGATAATACATTTTCATGTGATCACGTTTTCATGTGATAATACATTTTCATGTGATCACGTTTTCATGTGATCACGTTTTCATGTGATAATACATTTTCACTTGATCATTTTTTCACGTTTTTCCATGAGTGATCTCACATTTCTCACGTGTACTTTTCCATGTGATCACACATTTAACTTGATCAGATGTTTTGCAAGTTTTACCACATGTGATAACACATTTTCTCATCACGTTTTTCATGTGATCACATTTTTTCATGATAACATTTTTGATGCAATCACATTCTTTTCATGTGTTCGTTGTTTTTTCAACACACGAACACACATTTTACATGATGCCCTCCTCACATGGTTTTGGAAATGTGATATTCTCAGTGTGATCCCATGGTTTTCACATGTGATGACCCATTTTTCATTGGTCATCATTCATCTGGGGTTTTCAGGCGACTTTGATAAAAGATACAAAACATAAGGCGCAAAACCAAACGACACCACCGCCCACACGGCTGGAGCGGCTCTGCAGAGTCTGAATTTGTGGACGAGTTGTTTTTGTTTGTAATTTTCCACTGACACCTATACAACCACTCGTTACTCCGATTACATTACGAAGCAATGCACTATTGCTGGCCTGGATTCTCGTCTCCATGGCGACTTAAAGACATGTTCCTCCCTCTTGTTCTTAGACAGTCTGCTGAAAAACCCCAGACATGCATTTATACTGCAATCTGATTTTTATTGCTGGGCTTTTTTGGCCACTTTATAAGAGCAGGTGTGCAGTTTAAAGAGATTTAAACATTAAAGATTTGAATATTAAAGATGTGGACTGAAGATAATATCCAGCACATATCAGCCCTGTGCACTTTCTCCAGTGCATGAAAAATGTGCTCATATGGACGGAGCCTGGATTTCAGAAAGGCTTAGTTCCTCCTGTCGCGTCGACGTATAGAGCAGGAATAATTCATGCAGCGCAGCCAGGAACACGTCAGCGCAGCTCCGATGGAGAACACATTTTCCTTTTCTGCTTTTATAAAAGCCTGTTGCAAAACAATGGAGCGGTCAGCTGCCAAATGGGGGTTTAAAGTAAACTGCAGAAGACTGTGTGTTCATAACGTCGTCCTCGCAGACGTCCAGAGGAGGGAAAGGCTGTGGGTCTGTAAAGCTGGCGTGTGATTTCAGCTGTAATACTGTAATACTTACATCTCCAGACTTTCAGCCAAGACATTAAAAACCCACCCAGGCAGACCCCCATAATGAGCGCTGCCTGTGCTGCGCCCTTCGCTCCATTTTGCAATATTAATCAGGGAGGAAGATCTTAAAGAGCCAGCTGTGAGAGCCAGTCGGGTTCCGCTGACCCTCACAGAGCAGGTCCTGTTTGGGTGGTGGGTCATTCTCAGCACTGCAGTGACACTGACGTGGTGGTGGTGGTGTGTTAGTGTGTGTTGTGCTGGTGCGAGTGGATCAGACACAGCAGTGCTGCTGGAGTTTTTAAACACTGTGTCCACTCACTGTCCACTCTATTAGACACTCCTACCTTGTCGGTCCACCTTGTAGATGTAAAGTCAGAGACGACAGCTCATCTGCTGCTGCACAGTTTGTGTTGGTCATCCTCTAGTCCTTCATCAGTGGTCACAGGACGCTGCCCACAGGACGCTGCCCACAGGACGCTGCCCACAGGACGCTGCCCACAGGACGCTGCCCACAGGACGCTGTTGGCTGGCTATTTTTGGTTGGTGGACTATTCTCAGTCCGAAATCACAATGTAAAGGGTCCTAATGGTTTAACAGGTGACCAGTGGCTGACTCTAAATGCATTTAATGGTTTCTTAATGGGATCTAAAGATGTTCCTGTAGGTTCCTATTGGTAACCATTAAGCCAATTCCTTTTACCAAAATCATCAGGTTTTAATCCTAATGGTTTCTTACGGTCCTTTTGCAGCAAGATTCTCACCACAAAAGTAGATAGTACAGTCCCAAAAGATGGTTCTTTAACAGTATTTAGTAAAGACAATGGTTCTGTATAGAACCATGAACACTCTGCATGATAAAAGGGTTCTTTGCATGGTCAAAGGGTTCTTCTGATTGATGGAAAATGTGCTGTAGATGGTTCTATACAGATTTTAGAAAATTTTTCTATATAGCACCCAAAAGAGTTCTTCTGTTGTCATGGTGACAAGCTTGTAACAATAAGAAGAACCCTTTTGAGTGCTATATAGAACCATTTTCAAAAGGTTCTATATAGAACCATCTACAGCACATTCTCCATCAATATGAAATGCCATCTCACCATGCAGAGAACCCTCTGATCATGCAAAGGGTTCTCTGAGCACTCATGGTTCTATTATAGAATTATTTTCTTTACAGAAGAACCTGCACTTAAAATGTTTCTGATTAGCATGTAATGTAGTCTTTCCTGCACTGAGTTCACTCCGCAGTTTACAGTCTTATACTGAACTATACGACAGTGAGTTCCGGCCGCGCGAGCTGATTGGTTGAGAGACGTTCTAACGGTTCTGTTATTTCACCAGAACATCACGGGTTTATCACAAACGCTGCATCACTCCGCTGAGACGCTGTTGCTAAGCAACGACTCTGACAGCTGTAGGAGACGCTCGAGCCGTCTGAACGTTTTCACTTCTGACTTTTCCACAAACAGAAAACGGACACTGTTAAGACCACATCTGACCGACAGCCGATTTGGTCCGACTCTGAAGACGAGACGACGCTAAATTCCCAAACTGTCGTCTCCACTGAGCAGCTTTTCAGTCGGCAGCTGTGACAGAAGAACAGCTGGACAACCTGGAATCAGCCAGAAATGAACCCAACACCATTCGCCAAACTAAACGGGCTGTAAGAAGCTTCACAGACCGGCTGGAACAAAACAACATTAATACTGATCTGGAGAAACTGACCAAACTGAGCTGAACCTGATATTGGGTCAGTTTTACGGCTCAGTCTGATTTGGTCCGACTCTGAAGATCAGACACGTCTGGCGAATGGTGTTGGGATGAACAGGTATTATAATGCATTATGTGATCTGACCATATGAAGATACATACAGCAGGTGTCATGCATGTCACTATAACTACTTATGAGCAACATGCCAGGCTGTGCTACACATCTTATTAATGCATTCATAAAGCATTATTAATACAGGGTTCATAGGATGGGTTACCAACTCATTTCTAACAAAACAATGGTCCAAACACCGGTTTCCAACAGAATTCCTCCCGGGAACACCAGAAGCGAAGGTATTCCAGGAAGCCGGAGTGAAAACGTTCCTGGAAAATCCCTGTTGTCTCCTGATTGGCCATCGATCTTGTGGGGAATAAAGCTCTGGCAGGTGCTCAGAGACGTAGCGCTCGTCTAACGTCAGGCTGACAGTTCTGATTCAGCTTTCTGGCGGCGCTCGTCCTCAGGGGACGGTCCATTTTTAGGAACGAGCAGGCGTGTTTTTTGTGATGGTGCTGCGGAGAACGTACAGGGATGTGAAAACAAGTCCAAACACCTAGAACTGAGTTAAATAACCTCATAATGTTCCTACAACCACCTCAGAATGAGAGACATTAGAGAAAAACAAGTCAAGACAGGTCATTTGTGGTCATTTGTGGTCAAATTCGGCCATAAGAAGTGATTAAATCTCGGCTAATAATCGAATACTGTATCTCCCATTTAGAGGTGGCTGCAGGAATATTCTCTCACTGTTTTCTAGATGATTCGACTTGTTTTAAGCAATTTTATCAAGTGAAATCATTTTGCTCTCCCAAAACAGTCAGATCATTTCACTTAATGAAACCAAGTCAAAAATGTCTAGAAATGAGTTCAATAATCTCGTAATATTCACACAACCATCTCAAAACGAGGAATATTGGATCTTTCAATAAGAAAAAATATTTCACTTGCCAGTATATCATTTTTAATCATGGTTTTATTGATTTTCTATGCGGACATAAATTATAGAGAACACATTTCTGCACAATTTAATGCACGATTACTGTTCATCTGCTGAATTTAGCATATTGGGGGAAAAATAGAATGACTTGAGCAAAAGTTATGGAACTATTTATATATTATGTTTATTTTTTTTTGTATAAATAGAAATTACACACTAAAACCAAAAAAACTGAGTTATATTTAAGTTCCCCGTAGAGAATGTGTGGACTGACTTTCACACAAAGCTGCTGGCGCTTCCAGATGTTTCCAAAATAAACAGTACTTATAGTCGGCTGGGGCAGCTCCAGCAGGGCAGAAATTTGACGCACTGACTTGTTTCAAAGGTTGTTTTTCTATTGCAAGTCGCTGGGCTCTTCAGCACGACCCCTTCTGCCTCACTGTGGTGGCTGCAGGACTGCATGTCCGATTTATATACCCACTGACCAGCAAATAAAACTGTCCACATACTTTTGGCCATGCTGTGTCTGCGTTAGAGTGAGTGCCTCTATACGCGCTTCCTCGCTGCTCCGTTCTGCTCCTGTCTCATTCCTCACGTTCCCCCACGGCATCTGTTTTCTGTTGTTTTGTTTTTCCATCCAATTAGGCGCCTCAGACGGCTTATTTGTCACTTTGATTTCGGCGGCCTCGTCAGAGGAGCGGCGGCTCGGCGGGGAAGCACGACAGGAAGCCTTTTAGAGTGATAGAACATTCAACAGTCGTCTGAATGGAGCTCAGCAGAACCGACAGCTTCTCACATTTCTATCATATTTGGATCTTGCGTGTTTTCGGAATGACTGTTTTCTTTATTTATGTGTTTTTAAAAACGTTGGATATAAACAAATAAACAAGCTCATCACCGCAGTGATGTCAGAAACACACAAAAGCCCATTTCTGTGGTTGGTGGAGTTTAAAGCCAGAACTCTCTGGACTGAGAATCCGAAGGTAAACAAATAAACACTAAATAAAAAGTGTCCTATTTATGTTTTTCCCCCATGACATCACAACAGCGAGACTGTACAGCGCAAAAACACATCTTACGAAATGAAACGATCTTTAAAAAGACGGCGCTTTGAGGGTTTCTCAGTAAGGAAAACGGTTCTATGCATGATTAAAGGGTTCGTTGCATCATGAAACAGCTGCTATAGAAGGTTCTATATAGAACCTTTTCAGAAAAGGGTTCTGTGTAGCACCCAAAAGAGTTCTTCTATCATTACAAGCTTGACACTGTAACTAGAACAGAGCGCTTTTTGGTACTATATACAACCAGCTACAACACTGGTTCTTTGAGTGTTCATGGCTCTCTATAGATCCACAGCCTTTACCAAATTTTCGATCATATATAGAACAATTCCATGCTTAAATGGTTCTTTTCATGGTGAAATGGTTCTTCAGAGGGATGGAGAATGTGCTGTATATGGTTCTGTACAGCACCTGTTTCGTAAAGTGCTCTATATAGCACCAAAAAGGGTTCTTCTTTTGTAATAAGCTTGACAACGTAGCAACAGAAGAACCCTTTTGTTGCTGTGTAGAACCATCTACAGCACATTCTCCATCAATCTGAAGAGCCCTTTCACGGCACAAAGAACCCTTGAATCATGCAAAGGGTTCTTCAGTAAAGAAAACGGTTCTATCTAGAACCATGAAGACTTAAGAGTGTAGTCAATATATGTAGTATTTCTCGATTTGAAAGAGTTATAAGCTCGTTATAAGCTCGTTATGACTCGTTATGACTCGTTATGACTGATCTCACTGCGCTGGCAGATCATGTTGCTGATTTCAATCCTATTAGTCACTGATTACAACAACATATTAAATTGATTTTTAGAACAGGGAGACGGAAGAGGGGCTTGCTCCGTCCGCTCCACGCATCGACCTGGTATTGCAGTACCTCCGGGAATGGTGCACCTCCTCTGGGGCAGTCGTGGGCTGGAGGTTGGGGATCCAGCCTCGTGACCGGAAGGTCGCCGGTTCGATCCCCAGGGCCGACAGTCCATGACTGAGGTGTCCTTGAGCAAGACACCTAACCCCCAACTGCTCCCCGGGCGCTGTGGATTGGGCTGCCCACCACTCCAGGCAAGTGTGCTCACTGCCCCCTAGTGTATGTGGTGTGTCACTGCACGGACGGGTTAAATGCGGAGGTGGAATTTCCCGGTTGTGGGACTAATAAAGTATCACTTAACTCACTAATACCACTAAAAACTTAATTACACACCAAATTAGACGCTGCACTTCATTCACGTTCAGTCTTTTTACACCATCCCAACTACACAACTTCCCTCAGTACTGTGGAACATAAGTGCCCAGTTCATATCTAGAACCTGTCAGGCATTTAAGTGTAGCTAGTCTCGGAAACGACCATGATCTTACCCAAAATAATGAGTTTGTACACTTGTATACTTCTAAACTCGCCCGTTAATATCTAGAACTTAGAGGACAGTGCTACACTGAAGTGATACCAGACGTTCTTTGTTTTGATGTAACATGATCTGTTCTAGACCCTTAAAAATGTATGGTTCTTCAAGGGTTCTTTAGTAAAGAAAATGGTTCTACATACAACCAGGAACACTCAAAGAAACGTCTGCATGGTTCGTTCCATCATGAAAGGTTGATGGAATAGTGTTGTGGCTGGTTCTATATAGAACCATTTTGAAAAGGGTACTATATAGAACCATGAACTCAAGGAACCCTTTGTATGATTAATGGGTTCTTTCCGTCATGAAAGACTGGTGGAATAGTGTTGTGGCTGGTTCTATATAGAACCATTTTAAAAAGGGTACTATATAGAACCATGAACTCAAGGAACCCTTTGTATGATTAATGGGTTCTTTCCGTCATGAAAGACTGGTGGAATAGTGTTGTGGCTGGTTCTATATAGAACCATTTTAAAAAGGGTACTACATAGCACCAAAAAAGTTCTACATAGAACCATGAACTCAAGGAACCATTTGCATGATTAACAGGTTCTTTCCATCATGAACGATTGATGGAGAATATGTTGTGGATGGTTCTATATAGGACCAAAAAAGGTTCTTCAATCTTAACTTGAGTAAGCTTGATATCATAACAATAGATCTTTTTTCAAAAAGGTTCTATATAGGATCCATCTATAGCACATTCTCAGCCATTGCGAAGAACCCTTTAATGATGCAAATGTTCATGGTTTTATATAGAAACATTTTCTTGGCCAAAGAACCCTTGAAGAACCGTCTTCTTTAAGTGTACAGAAAGTACCTGAGAGAAGCCAACATGCAAATGATGCACCTTCAAGTCTTTGATCTTGAGGTCACGTTTGTGTTTGATCTTTCTCCCTGGGCCACCGTCTCCACTCGGCTGGACCGCCTGCTGGATCCCTTCTCTGCGCTTCAGCTTCGTTAAGGCTCCCGTTAGCAGCCTAATTAATCCCAGCCCTTCAGCCCTGCTGATTAATTACATTCATTTCATTTGATGCCTCCTGACCTGCTCGGCCGGTCCAAATCGGATCAAGAGCATTGCGGGCATTTTTGTCATGTTGGCATCTCTCGTTAGCTCAGGAGAACCGGCTTATACCCACCCAGCGGTGTGATCACACTGCTCGGCTAGAACCCTCCAGAACCAACCCCCACCCCCACCCCCCACCCACCCCCGAGTGGAGGGACTCGGAGAGATGGATGGCTCCAATTCCATGTATTACACAACAAGGAGGCTTAAGAAAACAGCGCTGAGAGCGGTGCTGACAGCGGAGGCCAGAGCTTCACTATTCCTCAGAGCAGGAAACACTCCGTCACATATTTCATTACTGTCTTTTCTCCGAGTTTACACGTCCAAAAACATCACTTTTTTTGCAGGGAATCTTGACAGGCACGCTGGGTATCCAGAAAAATCTCTCACCAACTTTAAGAGTAATCCTGTCAACTCGCTTTGCGTGATGAAGATTAGTGTATTCCTTAAAGCGGGATCTTCAGGAGTTCTTCGGCAAAGGGAAAGACTTGGCTGTGATGACAACTCAACCCCCTACATGGCCAGAGATGCTGTTTTATTACAGACTCCTAGAACCTAAGAACAGCTCAGCCAGGTTGCATGGAAGTCCCTTTAGTTACTGAATAATAAAAGCCTTAAAACCACTGGCCCACTGTGCTTGCACCGAATTTCACCACCACATTTAGCCCATCCGTGCAGTGAAACACCCACATACACATCCATGCCACCCGGGGAACAGTTGGGGGTTAGGTGTCTTGCTCGAGGGCACTTCAGTCCTGTTCTATCAGCTCGGAGGATTGAGCCGGTGACTTTCCGGTCGCAAGACTGGTTTCCTAAAAAGCCTGGGGTTACAAAGGGTTAAGCGACAGTGTGAACGCTACAGTGGTTTTTCGCATGGGAAAACGGTTCTAAGACTGATTAAAAGCTCCCGAGATATTGTGGCTCCTAACAACCACCTGGAAGAGCTGGTCGAGCCCAAAACTGCCCCGTCAAATAAACAGCAATGAAAGCTTTGATCTCTGAGAGAGAGGAGAACATCAAGCTGCTTCAGATCTGAAAACATCCACAGGTGTTTCTGTCCATCCTTCCACTGTGAGGAGACCACTCAGCGCTGTGGGTCTGAAAGGATATTACGGCTTGACAAAGCAAAATGAATGATTTACGTGCCATTTTCATCGGTCAGACGTTTCTATCTAGAACCTCTACCCTTCAAATATAACAGCCAGCACTTAAGTCATAAAGGGCTTCTCACACACTGTCCCTCATAAACATTATATACAGAATAACATACACACTAGCACACATATATACAACGACACCATAGCAACCACCTGGAATTCCACAGCAATAGCCTAGCAGCACCTTAACAACCACCTGGAATTTCATAGCAATTGAACCTTATCAACTGCCTGAGATTCCATAGTAGCAGCCTAGCAACTCCTTAGCAACCACTTGAGGTACTGTAGCAACAGCCTTGAAGCACCATAGCAGCCACCTGGAATACCATGGCAATGAATACCATGGTTCATGAATTTGGATGTTTCATTCACATAAACTGGACCTTGTGATGTTTCACAGCGCAGATCAGTGAGTTTGGGTCAGCGGGAGGGAAGGGGGGGGGGTAGATAGAGAGATAGAGAGACGAAGACACAGAGAGAGAGAGAGAGAGAGAGAGAGAGAGAGAGAGAGAGAGAGAGAGAGAGAGAGAGAGAGAGAGAGAGAGAGACGCAGAGAGGCAGAGAGAGACAGATGAAGAGAGAGAGACAGAGAGAGGAGAGAGTGCGAGACAGAGAGGCAGGAGAGAGAGAGAGAGAGAGAGAGAGAGAGAGAGAGGCAGAGAGAGAGCGAGTGCGAGACAGAGAGGCAGGAGAGAGAGAGAGCGAGAGAGAGAGAGAGAGAGGCAGAGAGAAAGAGAGAGAGGCTGAGAGAGAGAGAGAGAGAGAGAGCGCGAGACAGAGAGAGAGAGCGAGACAGAGAGAGAGAGCGAGAGAGAGAGAGAGAGAGAGAGAGAGAGAGCGAGACAGAGAGAGAGAGAGAGAGAGAGAGAGAGAGAGAGAGAGAGAGACAGAGAGAGAGGCAGAGAGAGAGAGAGAGAGAGAGAGAGAGAGAGAGAGAGAGAGAGGCAGAGAGAGAGAGAGAGAGAGAGAGAGAGAGAGAGAGAGAGAGAGGCAGAGAGAGAGAGAGAGAGAGAGAGAGAGAGAGGCAGAGAGAGAGAGAGAGAGAGAGAGAGAGAGAGAGGCAGAGAGAGAGAGAGTGCGAGACAGAGGCAGGAGAGAGAGAGAGAGAGAGAGAGAGAGAGAGAGAGAGAGTGGCAGAGAGAGAGAGAGAGAGAGAGAGGGGCAGAGAGAGAGAGAGAGAGAGAGAGAGAGAGAGAGAGAGAGAGAGAGAGAGTGAGAGAGAGAGAGAGAGAGGCAGAGAGCGAGACAGAGAGAGAGAGAGAGAGAGAGAGAGAGAGAGAGAGAGAGAGAGAGAGGCAGAGAGAGAGAGAGAGAGACAGAGAGAGGAGAGAGTGCGAGACAGAGAGGCAGGAGAGAGAGAGAGAGAGAGAGAGAGAGAGAGAGAGAGAGAGAGAGAGAGAGAGAGAGTGTGAGAGAGAGAGAGAGAGAGAGAGAGAGAGAGAGAGAGAGAGAGAGAGAGAGAGAGGCAGAGAGAGAGAGAGAGAGAGAGAGGCAGAGAGAGAGAGAGAGAGAGGCAGAGAGAGAGAGAGAGAGAGAGAGAGAGAGAGAGAGAGAGAGAGAGAGAGAGAGCGAGACAGAGAGAGAGAGAGAGAGAGAGAGAGAGAGGCAGAGAGAGAGAGAGAGAGAGAGAGAGAGAGCGAGAGACAGAGAGAGAGGAGAGAGAGAGAGAGAGAGAGAGAGAGACGAAGACAGAGAGAGAGAGAGGCAGAGAGGCAGAGAGAGAGAGGAGAGAGTGCGAGACAGAGAGAGAGAGAGGCAGAGAGGCAGAGAGAGACAGAGAGAGGAGAGAGTGCGAGACAGAGAGGCAGGAGAGAGAGAGAGAGAGAGAGAGAGAGAGAGAGAGAGAGAGAGAGAGAGAGAGAGAGAGAGAGAGAGAGAGAGAGAGAGAGAGACGCAGAGAGAGAGAGCGCGTGAGAGAGAGAGAGAGAGAGAGAGAGAGAGAGGGGCAGAGAGAGAGAGAGAGAGAGAGAGAGAGAGAGAGAGAGGCAGAGAGAGAGAGAGAGAGAGAGAGAGAGAGAGAGAGAGAGAGAGAGAGAGAGAGAGAGAGAGAGAGGCAGAGAGAGAGAGAGACGCAGAGAGAGAGAGCGCGTGAGAGAGAGAGAGAGGGGGGGGGTGAAGAGAGACGAAGAGATGAGGAAAGTGAACACCTGAATGATGTAGCTTGTTTCCTCACGAGAATGTTCTGCAGATGTTTCTACATAGAACCCTCTTTAGTAAAGAAAATGGGTCTATATAGAACCACGAACACTTAAAGAACTGTTTGCATGATTAAAGAGTCTGTGAAAGGGTTCTTCAGACTGATGGAAAACATGTTGTACATGGTTCTATATAGCACCCAGAAGGGTTCTACTACTGTTACACGTCTAAGAACCCTAAAAGCGGCTGCAGATGGCTGAGAGATCACAGACAAGTCTTAATCTTAATCAAAGCGACAGGGGCACCGTATTTTTTGGACTAATCGTTTTATGTAAACTGTCGGAGAATAACGGGACGGGATTTCAGAGCCACGAAACGCGCCGGACGTCTGGTTCCTGGCACTGTAACTAATTAAATTTACTTTTATTATTTGATACGTTCTCACACGGGGCGGCACGGTATCGTGGTGGGTGGCGCTGTCGCCTCACAGTGAGGAGGGCCTGGGCTCGATTCCCCGGCCGGGTGACCGGGGTCCTCTCTGTGTGGAGTTTGCATGTTCTCCCCGTGTCTGCGTGGGTTTCCTCCGGGTTCTCCGGTTTCATGTGGTCAGGCCAAATGGACTTGTTAAATTGCCCCTGGGTGTGAATGTGGCTGTCTGTCTGTCTGTCTGCCCTGCGATGGACTGGCTTCTGCCTGAAGATAGGCTCCAGCACCCCCCACGACCCAGAAGGAGAAGCGTCTTAGAAGGTGTGTGTGTGTGTGTGTGTGTGTGTGTGTGTTCTTACACATTCTAAATCTCTCGCTCTGTATCAACCCGGCAACACTGTAAACGAGGCCCACCCTCAATGTTCTCCGAGATTAAAGGTTGATTGTTTGACTGATTGACAGAAAAGCTCCAACATTGCTTAGAAAAAATCTCCCTGCATCGACGTCCATTAAAAGCGAGCGATTCACCCTGTAAAGCTGCCTTTAAGATGATGTTTGTTTATTTTGTTGTCCTTGACTTTCTTCTGCCTTAATCTTCTCCATAAAAGCTCAATAACAATTCACAGATCGTTTGCTCTCCGACCTGCTTGTGAGATCGCCCAGCGTCGGTTCAGCGCTGACACACCCAGATCAGCGGCTGACAGGCTCAGCGATTAGGTGCTAGTGTAGACCGAGGCGTCTGACCTGTGCAGACCTACAGCGGGGAGGTGACGGAGCACTCCTGGCTCAGTCATGCGTGGGAAAGCAGTAGAGCCTGGAGGAATAAACTGAGTGTTGCAGGGATAAATACAGACTGGATGAGGCCACACGGCGCATCCCTATCATTACCGCTCCACTGCCACCCGATTCAAAGGTAAGCGTAGTACCAGGTCACTGTGACCGGGTCAATGAGTCATCTCCCTCTGCTCCTCCTGCTCTTCTTCTTCACCTCCACGCTGAGTGGGTCGTTTGTTAATCCCTGCCAGCTCTGATGTAAGTCCATAGGACATGACCCTGCTCCTGCTGGTCCTGCCACCCAGCACGGTCCCTCACTCAGCCACCTTCATCCTGGTTTATCCAGAGTTTCTTCTGTAATGAAGGTGTTAATAGAGATTCTGTGCTGCAGGAACAGCCTCTGCTCTTCTGAGAAGGCTTTACAATCAATGCTGAACATTGCTGTGAAGAGTTGATTGAGCATTGGTGAGGTCAGGTACTGATGCTGGATGGTCAGTTCTGGGTCACTCTAGCTCATCCCAAAGGTATTGGATGGAGCTCCATCACTCCAGAGAACACAGTTCGACTGCTCCACAGCCCAATGCTGGGGGCTTTGTTCCCCTCTAGGCCACGCTGGGCTCTGTTTCAAGCAGTTTCTGAAAGAGCACCGCATACAGAAAAACAAAACTTCACTACGATTGGGTTTAGACAGAGTTTTGTGGGCTACAGTCGGATTCAGACAGAATTTTGTGGGCTACAGTCGGATTCAGACGGAGTTTTGTGGGCTACAGTCGGATTCA
Organism: Pygocentrus nattereri; assembly: GCF_015220715.1. Lineage (NCBI taxonomy): Eukaryota > Metazoa > Chordata > Actinopteri > Characiformes > Serrasalmidae > Pygocentrus > Pygocentrus nattereri. The sequence goes on from NC_051213.1 coordinate 50,316,151, forward strand.
GACAGAGTTTTGTGGGCTACAGTCGGATTCAGACAGAATTTTGTGGGCTACAGTCGGATTCAGACAGAGTTTTGTGGGCTACAGTCGGATTCAGACAGAATTTTGTGTTCTACAGTCAGATTCAGACAGAGTTTTGTGGGCTACAGTCGGATTCAGACAGAATTTTGTGGGCTACAGTCGGATTCAGACAGAGTTTTGTGGGCTACAGTCAGATTCAGACAGAGTTTTGTGGGCTACAGTCAGATTCAGACAGAGTTTTGTGGGGCTACAGTCAGATTCAGACAGAGTTTTGTGGGCTACAGTCAGATTCAGACAGAGTTTTGTGGGGCTACAGTCAGATTCAGACAGAGTTTTGTGTTCTACAGTCAGATTCAGACAGAGTTTTGTGTTCTACAGTCGGATTCAGACAGAGATTTTTGGGCTACAGTCAGATTCAGACAGAGTTTTGTGGGCTACAGTCAGATTCAGACAGAGTTTTGTGGGCTACAGTCAGATTCAGACAGAGTTTTGTGGGCTACAGTCAGATTCAGACAGAGTTTTGTGGGCTACAGTCAGATTCAGACAGAGTTTTGTGGGCTACAGTCAGATTCAGACAGAGTTTTGTGGGCTACAGTCAGATTCAGACAGAGTTTTGTGTTCTACAGTCAGATTCAGACAGAGTTTTGTGGGCTACAGTCAGATTCAGACAGAGATTTTTGGGCTACAGTCAGATTCAGACAGAGTTTTGTGGGCTACAGTCAGATTCAGACAGAGTTTTGTGGGCTACAGTCAGATTCAGACAGAGTTTTGTGGGCTACAGTCAGATTCAGACAGAGTTTTGTGGGCTACAGTCAGATTCAGACAGAGTTTTGTGTTCTACAGTCAGATTCAGACAGAGTTTTGTGGGCTACAGTCGGATTCAGACAGAGTTTTGTGGGCTACAGTCGGATTCAGACAGAATTTTGTGGGCTACAGTCGGATTCAGACAGAGTTTTGTGGGCTACAGTCAGATTCAGACAGAGATTTGTGTTCTACAGTCAGATTCAGACAGAGTTTTGTGTTCTACAGTCAGATTCAGACAGAGTTTTGTGTTCTACAGTCAGATTCAGACAGAGTTTTGTGGGCTACAGTCAGATTCAGACAGAGTTTTGTGGGCTACAGTCAGATTCAGACAGAGTTTTGTGGGCTACAGTCAGATTCAGACAGAGTTTTGTGGGCTACAGCCAGATTCAGACAGAGTTTTGTGGGCTACAGCCAGATTCAGACAGAGTTTTGTGGGCTACAGCCAGATTCAGACAGAGATTTTTGGGCTACAGTCGGATTCAGACAGAGTTTTGTGGGCTACAGCCAGATTCAGACAGAGTTTTGTGGGCTACAGTCAGATTCAGACAGAGTTTTGTGGGCTACAGCCAGATTCAGACAGAGATTTTTGGGCTACAGTCGGATTCAGACAGAGTTTTGTGGGCTACAGTCAGATTCAGACAGAGTTTTGTGTTCTACAGTCAGATTCAGACAGAGTTTTGTGGGCTACAGTCGGATTCAGACAGAGTTTTGTGGGCTACAGTCGGATTCAGACAGAATTTTGTGGGCTACAGTCGGATTCAGACAGAGTTTTGTGGGCTACAGTCAGATTCAGACAGAGATTTGTGTTCTACAGTCAGATTCAGACAGAGTTTTGTGTTCTACAGTCAGATTCAGACAGAGTTTTGTGTTCTACAGTCAGATTCAGACAGAGTTTTGTGGGCTACAGTCAGATTCAGACAGAGTTTTGTGGGCTACAGTCAGATTCAGACAGAGTTTTGTGGGCTACAGTCAGATTCAGACAGAGTTTTGTGGGCTACAGCCAGATTCAGACAGAGTTTTGTGGGCTACAGCCAGATTCAGACAGAGTTTTGTGGGCTACAGCCAGATTCAGACAGAGATTTTTGGGCTACAGTCGGATTCAGACAGAGTTTTGTGGGCTACAGCCAGATTCAGACAGAGTTTTGTGGGCTACAGTCAGATTCAGACAGAGTTTTGTGGGCTACAGCCAGATTCAGACAGAGATTTTTGGGCTACAGTCGGATTCAGACAGAGTTTTGTGGGCTACAGTCAGATTCAGACAGAGATTTTTGGGCTACAGTCAGATTCAGACAGAGTTTTGTGGGCTAGAGTCAGATTCAGACAGAGTTTTGTGGGCTAGAGTCAGATTCAGACAGAGATTTTTGGGCTACAGTCAGATTCAGACAGAGTTTTGTGTTCTACAGTCAGATTCAGACAGAGTTTTGTGTTCTACAGTCAGATTCAGACAGAGTTTTGTGGGCTACAGTCAGATTCAGACAGAGTTTTGTGGGCTACAGTCAGATTCAGACAGAGTTTTGTGGGCTACAGTCAGATTCAGACAGAGATTTGTGGGCTACAGTCGGATTCAAACAGAACTTTGTGTTCTACATTCGGATTCAGACGGAGTTTTGTGGGCTACAGTCAGATTCAGACAGAGTTTTGTGGGCTACAGTCGGGTTTTCTGGCTCTTATGGTGTGGTTCTAAGTCTTGCTGCTGTGCTCCTGGCTGAGTCAGACTGAGGCATAATAAATGATACACTAGTGTTGAAGCCAACATTTTACCTGAGATGAAAGCGTGACTCCTGCTTTCCCGAATCCATTTAGCACATCCTCACTGTAGCACTACTTCTTTAGAATATAACTGTTTAGTCATTATGATTCCGATGCCGCCTACAGCAGGAAGCATTTCACAAACAGACAATCCCAATGGAGCACTCATCATAATCCTCATTAAGACACTATACTATTGAATCAACATCCGAAGTACAGTAATCTCCAGAATAAATATATCTGTCTTCTGTGACTCACTGAGCTCGGAGTGTCACTGAAGAGCACACAGGTGGCCATGCAACCATTTTACAGTTGTTTGTCCAGCTGTTAGCGTTACACGCCAAAGCTTGACTTCCCTAGACAAAGTGTCCATCTCGAGCGGAGATAGCGGACCGTCCCCGAGCCAAGAATCACATCTCAGCGTTGGCAGTCACTCCAACTTTGTTTTAAAACGGGGTTACACTACATTCGTCCTGAAGTTGTCATGAAAGTGAAACCTACTGAAGGCTTTTCTGATTTTACCCCACGTACACTTTGATTCTGCCAGATTACGTAGAGAACTGACGTTAGACCGGCCTGCGATTAACGAGCTTCAGCCAGGAAGGAAGGAGTCCTCCTGCTGGCTTTCGGCCTCGAGTTAAAGAATGAAAAAGGCTGGTGTGGAGCTCGCAGAGCCCTTCTTGTGCAGACCGCTGGATCCGTGTCTCAGAGAAGCCTCTGACGGAAGCCGGAGAGTGACACTCGGGTCCTGCAGCTGCTTGGAAACCCTGGAGAAGCCCAGCGAAGGCCACAGAGCTATCTTTCCTCAAAAACGCAACTAATCTGAGTTCTGCGAATGCAGTGTTGACTACACGTCGATGTGCAGATGTTCAAGCAGGTTTTTGGCAACTTATCTCCCAACATGCAGATGAGAATGTCTGCTACACAAAGAATTAGAGAGCTGCACTCGAGCTGCTTAAGTGAAACAGGCTGTGGTCGGATTGAAGAGGAGCACAACTGCAGCTAAATCAACAAGACTGCAGATTAAGGAGGTAGAGCTGAAACCGTACAGAGTCAGCGGACACATGCAGCTCTGGGAAAAGTCAGCACGGCTTTGACGTTGTACTCGTGACAAATATTCAGCACCGCTGTTTAGTGTGAGATGAACTACGTGTGTTTAAGCAGGCGCTCAAAATTCCCCCAACATATTAAGAGGCAAAGCGTATTCTAAACAGACCGGAGACGAATGTGTGCCTCTGGCAAAGTCAGACGGGATCAGGCACACTGCGTACTCCCAAAATCAGCCTGTTTACTTGGACCAGCTCCGCCGTTAACAGGACACTGAGCCATACAGTGCACAAGCCCACCTTCATACTAGCCTCTAAACAGCGGTGAACGAAGTACAGAAACCATGTGGTCGAGTTAAAGTCGAGACCCCAAGGTAAAATATTCCTCCAGTAAAAGTAGAAGTTCCTCCTTTTAGACCTCCACTTGAGTAACAGTACTAAAGTATTTGCCTTCAAATGTACTTAAGTATAAAGTAAAAGTACTAAAAGAGTAATTCTGGCTCTGATGTCCTGTTATCATTTTTATAACCAGACTGGCTTCATGAACTCATTTCAGGTGAAAGTCCTCCAGCGTCTCTCTTGGTAAACCAGTCTTTTAATAGAACGTCATTAATTAGCGACGCTGACGTCTATTAAAATGATCAGAAGCACAAAACACTGAAGGTAAACAGTTTCCATCAGGGAGAACCGAGTGGCTCTGAAATCACTTTTTACACACAAGCAAAGTTTCAGTTTCAGATTTATTTACAACTTAGTTCCAAGTTTAAGTTGAATAAAAACTGGCTTTAAACTCAGGATCACAGATGAGCTCCTTTACTATGTTGATCTGTAGGCGTCTGTTCATAAACATAAACCAGCCCAAACTCATTTACTATAAAATGAAACGGTGTTTGTAGAAATTCAGAAAAAAGCCGCGTCAGTCTCGACTGCATATGTGGACATATTTCTATATTGAGCTCTATTTACACAAAGTTAGGTTAGTTCATCATTTATGTTGAACAGACTCTCCCAAAGTTTTACGCTGAAGAAATTTCATGAATATTGAAATGTTATTATTACAATATGATAATGTTGAAATATAATGCTATGATAATATGGTACTATAGCAGCGTTTCTGCTTCACCCCATTCATCAAATTACTGTCACTTTCAGCTCATATGATCCACACAGTCGCTCTGACAGACTGTAATACACTACAGGAAGCGTAGGGGGCGATACGGCTTCTACTGTTTCATTTAAAAAGCTCTATAATGTTCATATGATCCACACAGTCGCTCTGACAGACTGTAATACACTACAGGAAGCGTAGGGGGCGATACGGCTTCTACTGTTTCATTTAAAAAGCTCTATAATGTTCATATGATCCACACAGTCGCTCTGACAGACTGTAATACACTACAGGAAGCGTAGGGGGCGATACGGCTTCTACTGTTTCATTTAAAAAGCTCTATAATGTTCATATGATCCACACAGCCGCTCTGACAGACTGTAATACACTACAGGAAGCGTAGGGGGCGATACGGCTTCTACTGCTTCATTTAAAAGCTCTATAATGTTCATATGATCCACACAGTCGCTCTGACAGACTGTAATACACTACAGGAAGCGTAGGGGGCGATACGGCTTCTACTGTTTCATTTAAAAAGCTCTATAATGTTCATATGATCCACACAGTCGCTCTGACAGACTGTAATACACTACAGGAAGCGTAGGGGGCGATACGGCTTCTACTGCTTCATTTAAAAAGCTCTATAATGTTCATATGATCCACACAGTCGCTCTGACAGACTGTAATACACTACAGGAAGCGTAGGGGGCGATACGGCTTCTACTGCTTCATTTAAAAAGCTCTATAATGTTCATATGATCCACACAGTCGCTCTGACAGACTGTAATACACTACAGGAAGCGTAGGGGGCGATACGGCTTCTACTGCTTCATTTAAAAAGCTCTATAATGTTCATATGATCCACACAGTCGCTCTGACAAACTGTAATACACTACAGGAAGCGTAGGGGGCGATACGGCTTCTACTGTTTCATTTAAAAAGCTCTATAATGTTCATATGATCCACACAGTCGCTCTGACAGACTGTAATACACTACAGGAAGCGTAGGGGGCGATACGGCTTCTACTGTTTCATTTAAAAAGCTCTATAATGTTCATATGATCCACACAGTCGCTCTGACAGACTGTAATACACTACAGGAAGCGTAGGGGGCGATACGGCTTCTACTGTTTCATTTAAAAAGCTCTATAATGTTCATATGATCCACACAGTCGCTCTGACAGAGTGTAATACACTACAGGAAGCGTAGGGGGCGATACGGCTTCTACTGTTTCATTTAAAAAGCTCTATAATGTTCATATGATCCACACAGTCGCTCTGACAGACTGTAATACACTACAGGAAGCGTAGGGGGCGATACGGCTTCTACTGTTTCATTTAAAAAGCTCTATAATGTTCATATGATCCACACAGTCACTCTGACAGACTGTAATACACTACAGGAAGCGTAGGGGGCGATACGGCTTCTACTGTTTCATTTAAAAAGCTCTATAATGTTCATATGATCCACACAGTCGCTCTGACAGACTGTAATACACTACAGGAAGCGTAGGGGGCGATACGGCTTCTACTGTTTCATTTAAAAAGCTCTATAATGTTCATATGATCCACACAGTCGCTCTGACAGACTGTAATACACTACAGGAAGCGTAGGGGGCGATACGGCTTCTACTGTTTCATTTAAAAAGCTCTATAATGTTCATATGATCCACACAGTCGCTCTGACAGACTGTAATACACTACAGGAAGCGTAGGGGGCGATACGGCTTCTACTGCTTCATTTAAAAAGCTCTATAATGTTCATGTGATCCACACAGTCGCTCTGACAGACTGTAATACACTACAGGAAGCGTAGGGGGCGATACGGCTTCTACTGTTTCATTTAAAAAGCTCTATAATGTTCATATGATCCACACAGTCGCTCTGACAGACTGTAATACACTACAGGAAGCGTAGGGGGCGATACGGCTTCTACTGTTTCATTTAAAAAGCTCTATAATGCTCATATGATCCACACAGTCGCTCTGACAGACTGTAATACACTACAGGAAGCGTAGGGGGCGATACGGCTTCTACTGTTTCATTTAAAAAGCTCTATAATGTTCATATGATCCACACAGTCGCTCTGACAGACTGTAATACACTACAGGAAGCGTAGGGGGCGACATGACTGCTATTTTCTCATTAAAAATGGCTTCTAATTCAGCTCAGCCCAACAGATTTTAGACCTAGCATTTCGTGCTGAGGGAAAAGGGCACGGTGAAGTACGTTCCTGTGCTCGAAGTTTGCTTCCAATTAGAGCTGACAGAAGCCTGGAGCTCTGAGAGGGTAAGAATATCAGGAAAATGAGATTCCAGCTTCCATGACAAAATTCTCAGGGACTCCTCTAAACATGAGATGGTAATCTAATGCGCCAGGCCAGCTTCTCCTATAGAACGCTGGAAACCTGTGCGTGGCTTTTTCGGTCGTCCTCTCTGCATGTGGTCGTCAGTGAGATTGCCCTACTTTTGCCATCCAACAGAGCGGCTCTGTAGTACGTGCTGTGAGAAAGCGTGGAGAGGAGCTATCGCCGGCTTTTCATCAAAACCACATGTGTTTGCAGTTCCCACATATGGGCAGAGTTAAAGAGCAAAGAGACTCCCAGGTAGTTTACATACAGCATTTAGATTCTCCCTGAGAAGAATGATCTACTGGTTGTGTTAGAAGCCAAGAGGATGTGTGTTAGTGATAAAACATAAGCCTTTGAAAAAGGACAGCTTCCTTTAAACATGTAGCTGAGGTTGGCTGGTCACTGACATTTTAACTGACCATCTCATAAATAATTGCAATCAAAAGACGTTTAAAAACGTCATTAACGACCATCAAATAAACAAACGCCGCTCAGCTCCGCCCTCTAAAGACGTCATTAACGACCATCAAATAAACAAACGCCGCTCAGCTCCGCCCTCTAAAGACGTCATTAACGACCACCAAATAAACAAACGCCGCTCAGCTCCGCCCTCTAAAGACGTCATTAACGACCATCAAATAAACAAACGCCGCTCAGCTCCGCCCTCTAAAGACGTCATTAACGACCACCAAATAAACAAACGCCGCTCAGCTCCGCCCTCTAAAGACGTCATTAACGACCATCAAATAAACAAACGCCGCTCAGCTCCGCCCTCTAAAGACGTCATTAACGACCATCAAATAAACAAAACGCCGCTCAGCTCCGCCCTCTAAAGACGTCATTAACGACCATCAAATAAACAAACGCCGCTCAGCTCCGCCCTCTAAAGACGTCATTAACAACCATCAAATAAACAAACGCCGCTCAGCTCCGCCCTCTAAAGACGTCATTAACGACCATCAAATAAACAAACGCCGCTCAGCTCCGCCCTCTAAAGACGTCATTAACTACCATCAAATAAACACACGCCGCTCAGCTCCGCCCTCTAAAGACGTCATTAACGACCATCAAATAAACAAACGCAGCTCAGCTCCGCCCTCTAAAGACGTCATTAACAACCATCAAATAAACAAACGCCGCTCAGCTCCGCCCTCTAAAGACGTCATTAACACCATCAAATAAACAAACGCCGCTCAGCTCCGCCCTCTAAAGACGTCATTAACGACCATACAAATAAACAAACGCCGCTCAGCTCCGCCCTCTAAAGACGTCATTAACGACCATCAAATAAACAAACGCCGCTCAGCTCCGCCCTCTAAAGACGTCATTAACGACCATCAAATAAACAAACACCGCTCAGCTCCGCCCTCTAAAGACGTCATTAACGACCATCAAATAAACAAACGCCGCTCAGCTCCGCCCTCTAAAGACGTCATTAACAACCATCAAATAAACAAACGCCGCTCAGCTCCGCCCTCTAAAGACGTCATTAACGACCATCAAATAAACAAACGCCGCTCAGCTCCGCCCTCTAAAGACGTCATTAACGACCATCAAATAAACAAACGCCGCTCAGCTCCGCCCTCTAAAGACGTCATTAACTACCATCAAATAAACACACGCCGCTCAGCTCCGCCCTCTAAAGACGTCATTAACGACCATCAAATAAACAAACGCAGCTCAGCTCCGCCCTCTAAAGACGTCATTAACAACCATCAAATAAACAAACGCCGCTCAGCTCCGCCCTCTAAAGACGTCATTAACACCATCAAATAAACAAACGCCGCTCAGCTCCGCCCTCTAAAGACGTCATTAACGACCATCAAATAAACAAACGCCGCTCAGCTCCGCCCTCTAAAGACGTCATTAACGACCATCAAATAAACAAACGCCGCTCAGCTCCGCCCTCTAAAGACGTCATTAACGACCATCAAATAAACAAACACCGCTCAGCTCCGCCCTCTAAAGACGTCATTAACGACCATCAAATAAACAAACGCCGCTCAGCTCCGCCCTCTAAAGACATCATTAACAACCATCAAATAAACACACGCCGCTCAGCTCCGCCCTCTAAAGACGTCATTAACGACCATCAAATAAACAAACGCCTCTCAGCTCCGCCCTCCAAAGACGTCATTAACCACCATCAAATAAACAAACGCCGCTCAGCTCCGCCCTCTAAAGACGTCAGTAACGACCATCAAATAAACAAACGCCGCTCAGCTCCGCCCTCTAAAGACGTCATTAACGACCATCAAATAAACAAACACCGCTCAGCTCCGCCCTCTAAAGACGTCATTAACAACCATCAAATAAACAAACGCCGCTCAGCTCCGCCCTCTAAGGACGTCATTAACGACCATCAAATAAACAAACGCCGCTCAGCTCCGCCCTCTAAAGACGTCATTAACGACCATCAAATAAACAAACGCCGCTCAGCTCCGCCCTCTAAAGACGTCATTAACGACCATCAAATAAACAAACGCCGCTCAGCTCCGCCCTCTAAAGACGTCAGTAACGACCATCAAATAAACAAACGCCGCTCAGCTCCGCCCTCTAAAGACGTCATTAACTACCATCAAATAAACACACGCCACTCAGCTCCGCCCTCTAAAGACGTCATTAACGACCATCAAATAAACAAACGCCGCTCAGCTCCGCCCTCTAAAGACGTCATTAACGACCATCAAATAAACAAACGCCGCTCAGCTCCGCCCTCTAAAGACGTCATTAACGACCATCAAATAAACAAACGCCGCTCAGCTCCGCCCTCTAAGGGTGTTAAATCACCCCATTCATTTTCTGCTTGCTGTCATGTAAACATAGCATTGCGAAAGCTAACCAGTGTAGAAAGAAACTAGAATCAACCCAATAATAATATAATAACTGATCAAAGGATCAGTCAGTCCCTCCTGAACAAGACTGAGACTATATTCTGCAGGGGATGAACACCTTTACTGGCCCTTGTGCAGCGCAGCCAGGTATCAGGTTGTACTGAGGCCTGGTGTTGATTACGCGCAAGGGGTTTGAGCTCTTGTACCCAGGCACATTCATTGTGTGTTAATCGTGTTGTCACAGTGCGACGGTAACCCGAAACTCGCCCTCGTCCAGGACGGCATCCGAGGCCACGTCTCCGGGGACGCGGGATTACCCATGAGCCTCTCGGTGTTGGTGTCTGAGAGGAGTGCGCTGTTTGTTCCCACAAACTCTATTACTTATTACTTCTATTACTTTTTTGTACCCAGGGAAATGTAATAGGCAGGGAAACAGGATGGCATTTTAAGCAATGGGGGAAGGGGGGGGGGGGTGGCTGACTGGAGTCCCCATAATAACCATTCACTGTGGCTGAGAGGAGCTGAAGCTGTAACTGGGCAGACCGTAGAAAATATGAAGCTCAGAGATCTGCTGAACATTCAAGAGAGCGACAAATCTGTCCCGTCCAGGCCAAACGCAGACAGAGACGCCAGAAAAGCCCGACTGCCTGCGGCACGGTTCATTAACCTCTTCACGCGGAGGCTTTTGGGCATCTTCAGCATAAAAATCCATGTTTATCCACAGAATAACACTGACCAGTAGAATGATGGTCTGGAGAAGCCACACTAGAGCCTAAGGTCAGCTTGCCCAGTGCCAAGTGTGGGTTAGAGGGGTATAAAGCCCCGCAGCACTGGCTGTGCAGCAGTGGAACTGTGTTCTCCGGAGTGATGGAGCTCACTGAACCAGTTACAGGTTGGCTTTCGCTTGGTGGTTGGCTTTCGCCTGGTGGTTGGCTTTCGCCTGGTGGTTGGCTTTCGCTTGGTGGTTGGCTTTCGCCTGGTGGTTGGCTTTCGCTTGGTGGTTGGCTTTCGCCTGGTGGTTGGCTTTCGCTTGGTGGTTGGCTTTCGCCTGGTGGTTGGCTATCGCTTGGTGGTTGGCCTTCGCTTGGTGGTTGGCCTTCGCTTGGTGGTTGGCTTTCGCTTGGTGGTTGGCCTTCGCCTGGTGGTTGGCTTTCGCTTGGTGGTTGGCCTTCGCTTGGTGGTTGGCTTTCGCTTGGTGGTTGGCCTTCGCCTGGTGGTTGGCCTTCGCCTGGTGGTTAGCTTTCGCTTGGTGGTTAGGTTTCTTTTGGTGGTTAGGTTTCGCTTGGTGGTTAGCTTTCTTTTGGTGGTTAGGTTTCGCTTGGTGGTTAGCTTTCTTTTGGTGGTTAGGTTTCGCTTGGTGGTTGGCTTTCGCTTGGTGGTTGGCTTTCTCTTGGTGGTTGGCTTTCGCTTGCAGGTTAGCTTTTTTTAGTGGTTAGCTTTCGCTTGGTGGTTAGCTTTCTTTTGGTGGTTAGGTTTCGCTTGGTGGTTGGCTTTCGCCTGGTGGTTAGCTTTCACTTGCAGGTTAGCTTTTTTTTAGTTAGCTTTCGCTTGCAGGTTAGCTTTTTTTAGTGGTTAGCTTTCGCTTGGTGGTTAGCTTTCGCCTGGTGGTTAGCTTTCTCTTGGTGGTTAGCTTTCGCTTGCAGGTTAGCTTTTTTTAGTGGTTAGCTTTCACTTGGTGGTTAGCTTTCGCCTGGTGGTTAGCTTTCGCCTGGTGGTTAGCTTTCGCTTGCAGGTTAGCTTTTTTTTTAGTTAGCTTTCGCTTGCAGGTTAGCTTTTTTTAGTGGTTAGCTTTCTTTTGGTGGTTAGGTTTCGCTTGGTGGTTGGCTTTCGCTTGGTGGTTGGCTTTCGCTTGGTGTTTGGCTTTCTCTTGGTGGTTGGCTTTCGCTTGCAGGTTAGCTTTTTTTAGTGGTTAGCTTTCGCTTGGTGGTTAGCTTTCTTTTGGTGGTTAGGTTTCGCTTGGTGGTTGGCTTTCGCCTGGTGGTTAGCTTTCGCCTGGTGGTTAGCTTTCACTTGCAGGTTAGCTTTTTTTAGTGGTTAGCTTTCGCTTGGTGGTTAGCTTTCTCTTGGCGGTTAGCTTTCGCTTGGTGGTTGGCTTTCGCCTGGTGGTTGGCTTTCGCTTGCAGGTTAGCTTTTTTTTTAGTTAGCTTTCGCTTGCAGGTTAGCTTTTTTTAGTGGTTAGCTTTCGCTTGGTGGTTAGCTTTCGCCTGGTGGTTAGCTTTCTCTTGGTGGTTAGCTTTCGCCTGGTGGTTAGCTTTCCCTTGGTGGTTAGCTTTCGCCTGGTGGTTAGCTTTCTCTTGGTGGGTAGCTTTCGCCTGGTGGTTAGCTTTCGCTTGCAGGTTAGCTTTTTTTAGTGGTTAGCTTTCACTTGGTGGTTAGCTTTCGCCTGGTGGTTAGCTTTCGCTTGGTGGTTAGCTTTCACTTGCAGGTTAGCTTTTTTTGTGGTTAGCTTTTGCTTGCTGGTTAGCTTTCTCTTGATGGTTAGTTTTAGCTTGGTGCTTAGCTTCTGCTTGCTGGTTGGCTTTCGCTTGATGGTTAGCTTTCGCCTGGTGCTAACATGTATAAATATCATGCCTACACTAACAATAATATAAATGTTTATTTACTAGCCTCTTTATCCCTTATAATTAAGCATGCTGTCTGTTACTGTGCCTTAACAGATATGTAAATCTGAGATATGAGAGGTAAAAAGCCGACATATTTAAATGAGACGATATAACGTACATGTAAATAAATAAACTGGTCTATGTAAATTGTATATAAAAGATATGTAAATTAGTTAATATATTTTAAAGGGAATGAAACTGATAGGTAAATTAACTTGTATATGTAAATGAGCTGGTATATATACATTGCATGTAACTGATATGTAAATGAGCTGATGTAATGTATATTTTGTGTAGCTGATATGTAAATTAACTTGTATATGTAAATGAGCTCATGAGCTATGTAAATTGTATATAAAAGATATGTAAATGAGCTGATATACAGTATGTAAATTGTATATAACTCGATTTAAATGAGCTGATATATGTAAACAGAATGAAATATGTAAATGAACCTGTATATGTAAATGAGCTGGTATGTAATGTAAATTGTATGTAACTGATATGTAAGTGAGCAGTCTGAGCTAATACACTCCTTACAACGTCAGTGTGAGTGGGCGGGGCTAAACTGCTGTAGGCTGAAAGGGCAGATATACATACATAAACATGCTGGTCTTTGTGACATCACAAAAGTCTAGTGAGTTTAAAATGTATGTTGCGGGATGTTTACACACGTTGTATTAAAGTATACAAGCATTTAATGTGGCACTAAAACTCCAAAATAAAGGAGTGAAAAGGGTTCACCACAGAAGAACCAGGTTCCAATGCCCGCTCGTAAGTGGAATGTAGGAGTGTGAAGAACCTCCACATACAGTAATGGTTCTATGCCAACCATACACCCAAGCCGAGAACCGCTGAGGAACCTTTCCTTATCGGAGTGAACTTGTTAATCTTGATGGAGTGTGGGAACATCACGCAGGATGTTCTGCCGACATACTTTAAAGGCCTCTAGAGGAACTTCTCGGTTCTTCCTCTCCAAGTGACGTCTGGGGTGGAACATGGCAGCAGGGCCTGCCAGTAACACAGACGGTGCCAGAGCAGAGTCACAGAACGTTTAGCAGGGACTTACTGCCCTCTAGTGGGCACATGGAGAATGACAGCCAGGAGCTCCTCACACAAACGCTACTGAACAGCTACTGGCTCCAAGGTCAGATCATGAATCATGGGCCATCAACAATAATATGCAGTAAATAAATAAGGGTCATTTCACAATAATGTCCATTTTTGTGTCCCTAGTGTTTACAGACATATTACACTTAAAAAACGTCTTGTTTTATTTTAAAATATAAACTATTTCCCCAAGTCATTTGAACTATTCCACCTTCTTGAGCCTCAATTAATCAATATTGGTTTATAAATCAATCGTATAGAATCCGAGCACCACAGAAGAGCTCGTCCTCACAGTCGTGTGTGAAGGCTGAGGCCACGTTTTGAGGTAAAAACACATTTTTCTGTGATTTTAACTGCAATAATCTCTACATGACTGATTTAAATGGCAATAAAGAAAACAAAAGCCAAATAATTATTATAAAATATATAATAAAAGTCCCCAGGAGTCGAGTCACTGGTGCTACCGCGTAATAAAAACCTCTTATTTTGAAATAAAAGTCACGCCAATGACGTCACTCGACCTCCTTTGACCTGTTTTCTGAGGATCTATGGAGAAAAGCTCATGGTGAGTCCACTGTGTGTCTCTCAGCTCTCAGAGATCTTCTCATTCAGCTCATGATCTCATATGAGGCTTCTAGCTGACGTCACCGGTGTGACCGACTCTATTCTGAGGTCACTGTGAGAAAAATAGAAACACAAATGGATTAAATTCCATATTTTAGTGGACGTTCCCTGATGGACAGCGTGTGGTTTGATGTTCTGTGAAATGCATTGATCATTAAAAACGTCTCTGGTGTTTCCTTCATTATGAGGAACACCGATGACGGTCAGTCACACCAGAGACTCCTATGGAGAGACAGGAAAGTGGACGTTTCTGTAGAACGACCCATAAATAAGACCCAGAAAGTGAGACGTAACAGAAGTTCATGTACGTGTCCTCTTTGAGCAACTTTTTCTGTTTGTTATAAAAATAAACAACTAACATCATCAATTATCAATAATTATCAACTATTATTATTGAGTAAGATTTGAATCAAGATTTTTTTTTCCTTTCTTTCAGTCATAATCTAAAATCAGACGAGGTTGTAATGGATTTTCCCCATTATCTGATTACTCAAGAGCATGTAAACACATCGGATTGATCGGATTACTGACTGATCTGATTTCCTGCAGTTATCAGATGATTAAGCGCATGTAAACACACTCATTGCCACGCTAAGTAACCCTGCTGAGAAAGGACCATCAGATAGCACTAGGATGAAAATAAGGCTTATAATTGTGAGAGACCACTAGTTTCCTGTAGAACACCATTAGATCCTCTTAGCAAACCATCAAATGCACTCGCTGGTCACCCGCGGCTCATTAGGGTCCTTTACACTCTGATATCACCCCATTAAAAAGGCCCAAACCCAGTACAAACCCAGGGATTCTGCTTCTATGAAGCCATGTGTGCAGACTATAAATGCATTTGATGGTTTCCTGATAGGATCTAAAGGTGTTCTACAAGAAACTAGTGGTTGCTATTGTAAACCATGAAGCCAGTTCCCATTAGAAAGCAAAGCCCTAATGATTGTAATGGTCTTTTTCAGCAGGGCCACATTAGCAGAGTCAGAGATGTTAATGCTGAGTGATGAATGAGGGATGTTAGAGTTCTGAAACTGGGCCAGCGCAGCAGCTGGAACACATCAAACGCAGCGTCCACTGAGCTGCTCTCAGGTAGGAGCGAGTCCGGAGGTGAGGAGCATGTGGAAGCGTTTAAGCTGAAGGTTAAATATGAGGTTATAATGGTGCCGAAGGCCTCGAGCTCCACCTGTGAAACTGAGAGATTTAATAAGGGCAGCAATTTAATTCCATTATACTGAACTTAGAGCGCCATCCTGTACAGCAGCTCTGCCCCCCCCCCCCATCAGCCCTGCCCCCTCTCGGCCCTGCCCACCGTCAGCTCTGCCCCCCCCATCAGCCCTGCCCCCTCTCGGCCCTGCCCACCGTCAGCTCTGCCCCCCCATCAGCCCTGCCCCCTCTCGGCCCTGCCCACCGTCAGCTCTGCCCCCATCTCGGCCCTGCCCCCTGTCGGCCCTGTCCCCATCTCGGCCCTGCCCCCATCTCGGCCATGCCCACTGTCGGCTCTGCCCCCATCTCGGCCCTGCCCCCATCTCGGCCCTGCCCCCCCATCTCGGCCCTGCCCCCCCATCTCGGCCCTGCCCCCCCATCTCGGCCATGCCCCCCCATCTCGGCCATGCCCACTGTCGGCTCTGCCCCCATCTCGGCCCTGACCCCCATGGGCCCCACAAATTTGAAGAAACTGTATTTTAAAAAGCAAATCCAGCTAAAATGTTTATGACCGTTTATCATTAATTTAGTTTCTGGGTCAGATTTTTAACAAAACCTTAAAAAACCCTAATTAGTGAACAGAAGTATGCAAATTAAGTATAATACACTAAATTAAATGCGTACTATAATGCATTTGTTTTTGTGTAATGTACACGCACATTAAAGTCCATGTAACAAGACCTTTTTCCTCACCCCTAAGTAATTCTGGGAATTCTTAAAAAAATGAGAAACTATAGACACATTTACATGCAGCCTAATAATACGTTAATAATCCGACTAATAGCTCAATTGGGATATAAGAAGTCAAGGTAATACACCTCAATCGCAATAGTCTAGTCCGATTTTCTAACCGACTGATCGAGGAGGGTAATCCTGTAAATAATCAGTTAAATATAAGAATAATATCCGTGTAAACGCCTGTATCCGATTACATTCCCTATCGGAAAGTTTAAGTCCGTTCTGCATGTGTGTCGCGTCACAGTGAGAGTTTATACCGTTCAACACGGCGGAGCAGAAACTGGTCTGCAGAGGAGACGAAGTTCATGCCCTGATCTTTAAAAGACGGCGGCGGGACGGACGTCCAGCTTATGCGTCTCAGAGCACGACGTCTTCCTCTCGGCCTTCTTTAATAAGGACGTGTGAAGGACGTTTTCCTGAGTCTGACGTCATTTTAAAGCAGTTCAAAACACAATCACTGCTCACTGCTGCTCATCTCACTCTGACTGGACTCCTGTTGTCAAGGTAACGTCTACACTAAGTGGTTCTCTACGCTTGCGCGTCATTTTGGATCTGATTACTTGTAGTGAGCATGTAAATGATTTTCCATCTGTTGAGTGAGAATAAATACCGACTGTATTCAATCGGATTGGCAAGTCTGCATGTAAACACAGACACTGCCAAGAACATCCTCTGAGCTCAAATCTGAAATTTTACCCGCACTGATCAAAGCGTACGGCTAAAAAAGTGAGTTATCACTTCATTTAACTAAAAGCCTTTTTTTTTCACAAATTCTTAAGGAAAGATTCGAAAATCCATTTTTGAATTTGAATAGAAGTATGAAAATGAAACGTTAACCAAAATACCCACTTTTTGTTAGATGTTCATCAGAAGTATAATAATTCCACCAAATTTCACCGCTTTAGACCAATCGGGGCTCAATCTATGGCATCGTATTATCAGGTTCCGGCTCCATGAAAACAGAACTATACAGCTACGTCACATCTGCAGTCCTCTGATGTCAGAAAGTCAAACTAACGCTGGCGTCTCAACAACTTTATTGAGTTTCAGACTCCGTTCAGTCAAACTTATTGGCCAAACATCAAACATTTGTTTCGGTTTCCATAGAAACTGGGAATGTATCAAGTATAGACTATGAAAGTGCAAATAACATTTCAAGGATTAGTCGCTTAACAATATAAAATCTTTAATGGTTACAAAGTGTGCTTGTCTTTTCACTCCGTCATCCGCCTCCGCCCGCCGTCTACACGCCAAGTGATTAAAGCACAATGTACTGTCACATACAGGACTACAGTCACTACGGTAACGCTAGCTCCGCCTCCACTTTGGCAACAGACATTACTGATCACTGAAGAAACACTGCAGCCGATTCTACAAAAGAACCAGAAACAAAAACCTTCAAATGCAGTTTGTACACGAATTCCACCCCCAGCTGAGACGTCGTTCCTACTTTTCTTCAGTAGATTATAGAAATGTGTACAATTCTGGGATAGCCTGCAACTTAATTCTGCTCAACAAGGGAAATTCCACCAAAAACTCACAAATTCCAGCATAATAAAGTGGTTAAGATGTAAAGAGCGTCATTCAGAGAAACTGACCGAGTCAGAGCTCCTCACAGTGGTGGTGATGGGAACCAGACGTCCCTCTAAAAGCTCCTCACAGTGGTGGTGATGGGAACCAGACGTCCCTCTAAAAGCTCCTCACAGTGGTGGTGATGGGAACCAGACGTCCCTCTAAAAGCTCCTACAGAAAGTTCCTACATGAACTGGTTCTGAATTCACTGCCTGATGACTGAGACGCTGTTTTATGAGAGTTTAGAGAACTTCAACTCCATTCATGGTGGAGGGAGACATGCAGGGCGCTGTGCGGCAAAATAGTCCCCAAAGAAAACTCATTATTCCAGATTTTCCACAGTTTTCCATCATCAACATTCCATATGAGCTCAGAAGACTCGTGTAGGTTCTCTGGTGGTTCTGGATGGTAAATAAAGTGTCTATATTTGTGTTGTAGTCATGGCGACGCCTGGTTCCCATCACCGCCACTGTAAAGACGTCTGACCCGTTTCACACCAAACCCTCTGAATTTTGGAAAGTTTGATGGAATTCCCCTTCAGCCATACAGGCTCAAAAGAAGTGCCAGTTTAAAGAATTTGGCCATGATTTGTTTTTTTTTGTTTAGTTTTTTTGTTGTTTTTTTTTTTTATTTGTGATAGAAATACATGCTAATATCAAAAAAATAAAGATAAAGAAAGATAAAGAAAAATAAAGGAAGAACCAAACAAAAAAAAAGGTGTTTAAATGGCTGTAATTACCTCAGTAGTCACAATTAATTAGTATAAAGCGCGTATTTAAAAGTGGCACTGTAAAAGGACTGTTTGACACATCATGGACAAAAACATTGGCTTTTGTACAATTATGCATTATTTCATAATTCTTCTTTTTTATGAAAGACATTCAATTTCAAATAAATAGAAAAAAATCAATTGTCACAATATATTAATCAGGTATGGCGTTTACACACTGAACGAAGCCACAGGCTGAACATACGACACCTCCTCAAACGCTCGGCTTACTGTTAGAGTTAGTACGGAAAAGCAGAGGCGCAGAGAGGACCAGCAGTGACCCCACTCGAGTGGGAGCGCCCTCAAAAACAGGCTCTGGAGACGAACCAGAGGCCAGATAAAGGGAGGCTGGAGAGATACGGATACATATATTTAAAAAAAAACACCTCATGGAAAACAGTAAGTCTGGAGGCCTTCAGATTCACTGCCGCTGGAAACGACGGCGACGCGAGCGTCACTCGAGAGATGTGGCAATAAATACGAGAGAATTCACAGAAAAGGCACTGTGATGAGTTCTGCGTAGAGTTATAACTGCTTATAACACTCACTGCAGAGTCGTTACACTCCGTCTGATTGGCCAGCAGCCGTGGTACAGTGATCGGCTCTGACCGAACCAGGAGGACTGCAACTGGACCAGGTCACGCTTTCCTTCAGCACCACCACCATCAGCAGCACCTCAGCGAGCTGCTGGAGTTTCAGACGTACTTCTAATCCACGCCTGCAGAACCTGTAGCGGACACGGCTCATCAGAAGCCGCCAGGGCTGGGCAACACGACGATACTCGTCATTATCGCGATCCGTTTTCACAACAGGCTCATCTGAGCGGATATCGGCCGGTTCCGTTAAAAACCGCGCTCAGTCCTGTTTAAGCGCAGCGCCGTGAGCGAAATGTTCAATAGAAACCACGGCGTTCAGAGTTTAAGGCGTTTTGTAGACGTCAGACGTCAGAAATAAAGGACATCCCGACTGCCGTGAAAACGTTGGTGTAGCACGACGGCATGTTTGTCACACTGCCCACAAAGTAGACACCAAAATGTATAGCTGAGCGAGTTGAGATTAGTAAATAAGCTGCTTTATTTATTTATTTATTTATTTCAACTCAAATCAAAAACAGTTACTATAAATACTTATTTAGAGTATTTACTTCACACGAGGTTAAATCTCAGTTTGGCCTGATCGATAGATCTAAAAATAATGAGCACGATATTTTCTAGTTTAAAAACTCGTGATTAGCCATTACATCGCCTCCACCCAGCCAACACGCGCCGTCGACTCTGTTTTTAGCTCGTTTTCCCGTTTTAACGAAAACCCTTAATAAAAAAAAGCAAATACTGAACAAAATACTGAGTAACACCCTTTGAAAACTGCTAACCGTTAACAGCTGGTACTGCGTGGGCTCCGTTTAGCTTGTTTAGCTGTTTTAATGAAGTTCTTTAATAAAAAACACTGAATAACACAGAGTGACCTCTTTTGAAAGCTGCTACTCTTTAATAGCTGTTCCTGGAAACATGTACGTTCAAGCTCCTTCTGGTGTGAGTTCATGGTGATTGTGAGCCAATAGCGCCCTCTGCTGGAGAAACCTCAGAAACAAGATGTTCTCCGTTGTTACAGCAGAGCAGCTCTGGAGTTCTGCAGAAGCCTTTAGGAAAGGCGTGGAATATTATAGTTTAATCAGTTTATTAACTGAAACACTTCAGCTGTACAGAAAATACTGTAAATTCCACTCTGGGAAACTGGACCGCAGGGAATTTCATCTACTGTAGCCTAATGGCTCTTAAAGCCCCATAATAACACCATGTTTCAACAATGTTCGCATATTAATATTAATTAGCTGTTTAACGGTAAATTAGTCCTCTGTAATTGTCGGTTCTCAATTCTTGCCACATTTCTCGTGTATTATAAAAATCATCTTTTTATGTTCCAGCAAACTGCTTGAAACTTATGCTAAACATTAGAGATTTCACATTTATTTCATTTTAGTAGCTGATTTTTTTGCATGTATTTAAAATTTATTCATATTATTGTTTTATTCCATTGAGATTTTTACTCTTTATTCGCTTTCAAGTTTACTGCTCTCCTGATTTCTGTATTCCTTTTACTTTTTTGTTTCCTTTTATTTGTATTATATTCACCCTGTTTTACTGGTTTATTTAATTATACTGTAATATTACAATTAATGTATGCAAATGTTTGAACACTGGTGATATTTCTTTTTTCTTGATTTTCTAATAATAACTGGGTCGTCCTCTACAGGCATTTTTCTGCAGCTTTCACTGCAGAATTTCTATTTACTTGCAGGGAAAATATTTTGATTTATTTTATTTATTATAAAATATTATAAACTACATTTTTTTTCTCCACAATATTTTAAATTCAGAAAACCAACAGTAAAATGTGCAGAAGTGTCCTTATTAAACCTGACATCGCCATGAATGTGCAACAAAATTGGTTTACTGTTCATTTTGAAAGGTAAATCTCAAGAATGCTTAGAAATAGTTTATTATAAACAAGACGTTTTCTGCACGTTGGGATTAAGAGTCGTGGTGCGCTACAGATGCGGCAGGCAAGAGATCAGGCTGAGGTACTTTCTCTAATACTACAACCCAGTGGGTCTGAAGGAGAGGGTGGTCTTTGTAAAGGGGCTTTAGCCCTCAGCAGCAGGCACAATCAGCACATTGTCCACTGGCTTTGCATCAGCTCTGCATGTGCTAGCCAGTGTTTATGGCACCTACAGTAACAACCGAGGCGAGATTAAGCGGCTCTCACTGGCCGCACGGGACATTCAGACCAGCCCAGCCTCGGCGAAACACTCCTGTTCCATACAGTAGAGCTCTTCTGCGACAGAGAACCAGACTGGAGTCGTGCACCGAGGCCAACTGCATTAGCACACCTAACTACCCCCCCCCCCCCCCACCCCCCTACGTACAGCCATCGTTCCTATTGTTCCTATTGGCCGTTCCGCATTCTTTCTTTTTGGAAATCTGTTCGGCTCTCCAGGCCCCGTGAAGAAAACATCACGCGTCCGAAGCAAAAACGACGCAGACCCTGCAACGAGACGACAGACAAGCTTCAACACTTACTAGTTTAGTATTCTTAAAAATTCAGTTTCTGCTCATTTCTATTCGTCCGACTGTACAAGTTACGTGATAAATCTCTTTCTGCCTTGGCTTTTCTTCGGCTACTTCGCATCAAAAAGTGGTCTGGCTTCATGGAGGAGGCCCTCAATCTCATACAAGATGCACCTGACCCTCCCACTCGGAGGAGCTACTGCTGGGTTGCTCGGGGTCTGAGTCACATTTCGGAGTTTCGGAGTGGCAAGGGTGAGACGTTTCCTGCTCTTCACTCGATTGGGGCACCAGAGGAGGTGCTGATGATACGTCTACGCTCACCAGGTCCAGCTGAGTGGGTCTGACGGGCTCAACGCTGCAAACCTCTCGGTCACCCTCTGGTGGCCACTGCTGGAATGGGTTTGCCACTGGTTGCTCCGGCGCCTGAGTGCTGAACTCTGAATCCGAAGGAGCAACTGGGGGAACCAAACTGATGTTCTGCGGGTTCATATCATGGAACCAGGCCATGATGTTACCTAACAGGTTGGCGTTGTCAGCAGGATCCATGTCGGTGGTCTCCATTTGTCCAGGCAGAGGTGGGAATGGGACTCCGACTCCAACGGGATTGGGATTGCCCAGATTGTTGAAGCGCTGTGGAACGTTCTGGCCGCTCATGTTGCCCAGCTTCTTCAGGCTGTCCCCGACCTCCAGCAGCTCAGAGCTGCTCAGGGCAGCGCGTGGAACATCAACCCCATGAAGGAGCGGGTCCAGCCTGGAGGGCAGGGATGTCCCGATGGCTCCCATGGACGCCTCGTGTGCCAGAAGCTCCTGAGCGTCCACCATGCCTCCTCCAGCACCAGCGGTGAGGCCAGACTCCTGCAAGGAGAGCTGGATGGCCAGCAGGATGTTGGGGTCATCTTCATCCAGAGAGCTGTGAGGCTGCAGGACAAACAAAACAAAGGAAGTTACTCTAAGCTGCCGTTTAATTCGTAAACTGGAGAAAACAATTCATGGCTGTGATTCGGTCGCAGTAGTTTGCAGTTTTATTGACGTCCAATTGTACTTTTACAAAGTAAAGAAGGTCAAGTAAAAAAAAAGCCCTGAACACTTTCAAATATAAGGTTTCAACAATGGCACTTCCCTCGGCCAAATAATGTAAAGTGACTATTGTTGTTACTTAGCAACTGAGGTGGTCGGTGGAATGACCGGTACAGGGGACAACTGCTGTTCTTAGGAACCAATCTGTTTAGAAAGTGCAGTATCTGGTCAGCTGCCCTCTACTTTCATCATGAATGGACCAAAAGAAATGAACCGAAATGACCTTGAAAAAGAATCCTGTTCCATTAACTTCCATTCAAACTGAGACTGCTTCTTCCTCCTTCTGTAAAGGAGATCCAACAGCCATGAGACTCGAGGCAAAACTTACCATAGGCAGGCCTGGTCTCTGACTGCAACCACCTTGTTCTGAATCTGGGAGAAAAGCGGGAAAAGACAAAAAATGGATAATCATCTCTTCATTATTACTATTCTTACATACAGCAAGAAAAGATTTCCTCTCTTTTTTCAATGACATCTAGTCCTTTCACTCAAGTATTATCTTACCAAGTACTAATACTTTTATTTATAAAGTATGTTACCATGTACCAAGTACCACATACTCTCATGCAGACTGTTACCATGTACCAATACTTTTACTCATGCAGTTTGTAAGCAAGTACTAATCATTTTACTCATGTCGTATGTTACCAAGTATCAATACTTTTACTCATGTAGTTTGTTACCAAGTAGTAATACTTTTACTTGTGTACTGCTACCAAGTACAAATACTTTCTCATGTAGTTCGTTACCATCTGCCAGTACTTTTACTCACCATGTATTTTTGCTAAGTATTACAATTTTTTTGCCCATGTAGTATTTTTGCAACTTTTATTCAAGTACAGAAGTACTGTACTTAGTCCATTCCTGCTGCAATACCTAAAGTGCCAGGGTTGTGGTCATCAGAGTCCGGCGTGTTGCTTCTCAGGCTGGTCATGTCTCCACGGCGGCGCTGCCGGTGTCTGCGGCGGTACTGGAACTCTGCATACTCCTGTAACACAGCAAAACACAACACACTCAATCTACTGCAGGAACATCTCGGAAGTCCAGGAACAGAAATCTGCCCCCGACCCTGCAGAAGAGCAGCCTCGCAAAAGATCTACAGAGGAACCTGACGACTGCTTCAACGCAAGGCTGAGCGATATGACAAAAAGCAGTGGAGAACCGTGACTGTTAGAGCCAGGACCACAAATGTCAAAACCCACTGCCTGGTGTCTGAGATGTTGCTCTGTGATCGTTTTCAGAAGATTTCGTACTGAAACACACTTAAAATTGATTCATGGTGGAGGGAGACATGCAGGACGCTGTGCGGCAAAACAGTCCCCAAAGAAAACTGATCATTCCAGATTTTCCACTATTTTCCAACATTCCATATAAGCTCAGAAGACTCGGGCAGGTTCTCTGGTGGTTCTGGATGGTAAATAAAGTGTCTATATCTGTGTTGTAGTCATGGCGACGCCTGGTTCCCATCACCACCACTGTAATGAATCCTCGAGGTAGCAGAGTGTTAGCAAAACTGCCTAGTAAAATGCTGTCAAATGCCTTAAGGGGAAAACTGATGCTGATAAACTGCATTTCAGTGAAAAACATACTGGAAAATATGGATTATACTGCCCCCAATTAAAAAAGCTCATGATGTGCAGTAAAACAGTTTATAATTATACAGAGCTACTGTAGCCTCTAATGCCTTGTGCACAATGTACGCTGTCTTGAGGGGAAAAACACTTCTTCATTGATTATATATGCTGGAATATAATCTGCATGCGCTCATACAGGTGTAAAATAACTGAAAATATGGATTAAGAGCCAGAAAAACGAGGTAATTGATTACCCCTGCTCTACAGCATGCAGTCTTTCTGGTGTACGTCAATCGCAGAGTACAGAAAAGAATAAAAGCATGCTGAAAAATAAGAAATGATCAATTAAAAAAAAAAAAAAAAAAAAGCAATGGAGCGCAAATGACAGGTGCCAGTCTGCTCGTACTGCCGTCGTACTGCCAGATGGAAGAACACGGAGGCTCCAGTAATACCTGCCGCCGGCCTCCTGCATTCTGAATGTAGACTCTCGGATCAATTCCCCCGAGAAGTGCCTGATTCCCCTGCATCTTTAGATTAGAACAGAATCGCAGTGCAGTACCATTCAGCTGAACACCTCAATTCCACACATGCTGTAGATCTGTAGGTCTTAATGCCCAATCTGTCAACTTCATCACATTTTCTTACACAGGCTCCGCCCACAAGCACGTTCATTCACAGCTACTAACTTTACAGAACGATGGAAAGTCACAAAAAGCTTTATGAGAAACTGTAGAACGGAGTTTATATCAGAATGAATAGCCGACTCTAAATGTAGGTATTGTGATATAAACCGAGTCCGTTCTACAGTTTCTCATTAGACTGAATGAATAACCGGCTCTAAATGTAGGTATTGTGATATAAACCGAGTCCGTTCTACAGTTTCTCATTAGACTGAATGAATAACCGACTCTAAATGTAGGTATTGTGATATAAACCGAGTCCGTTCTACAGTTTCTCATTAGGCTGAATGAATAACCGACTCTAAATGTAGGTATTGTGATATAAACCGAGTCTGTTCTACTGTAGCTATGAAAGACCACATTTGTGGGCAGGGCACAAGTATGAGGCTTAGCAGTGTAATTTCCCTTTAAGCATATTACGCTTCAATGTGTAATTACAGCATCTTACACATCTTGGAGGGCAAACAGTAGAAATGTACCTCTGGAGACGCGAAGCCCAAGTACTCCCAGTCCCACGTCCCCCCAGCAAAGCTGTAAAGACACATAAGTAAAGATTCATTTCCATCTTAATAACTCAAGATCTAAAAAAAGCCAAAAAGCGTATTACATACTGAAACCCACACAGGCCCCGTCCCATTTCTGATTTTCACCCCTACCCCTTGTTTTGGAGCGCTGCCCCTTGTTCCTGAGCTACAGGGCAGTGGTTGAGATCTTCCCTCTGAAATGAGCCCCTCTAATAAAAGAGCATCACTTCATTAACAGCTACCAGCGCCGCTCTGTAGGCGACCCTGCCCGTCTGCAGGGGCAGCAGAGGAGGGGAAAGTTCAGCTCCTCACTGCTGGGCTTTAGTTACATTTAGGGATCAGACGCCTTCAAAGAGGGGGGCAATTATTTATTATCACCCCCCCTAATTGTTCAGCGATATGAAGCTGAAGTCAGCTTCTTCTTAAAATGTACCCTTTCCACCTTAAACGGTGCAAGAAATTTCTCACATTTGTGTGTTTCTTGGGTCTCTTGTGCTCCGTCTTTTCTTTTTTCTCTCAAAACACTCTGTTTGGAGGGTCATGTTGCCCTAATATTTACCCCCTACCCCTCTATCTTAACAAGAATCAGGACCCCCTACCCTCCTACACGTGGACGCGAGAAACAGAGGGGTAGGGCTGAGTGCTCCGCTTGATGAGTAGATAGTTGCGCTTGATTCTACACGCCTCTTTTGCATGAACAATGCAGAGCAGATCAGCCCGAGTCATCGTTTTACCTGCGTCGTGGGGCCTCTGGTGAATCGTTGGGTGCCACCCCTCGGGCCACGGAGGCCAGGAATTCCTGCCTCTTCTGCTGCACCAGGCAGGCGGCCCGGATGATCTTATGGCGAGGGGTACGGAGGTAAGGCCTGTTTACTTTCTGGGCAAGATCCTCCGTTACCATCTCCAGGTCGGTCTGCAAGAAGAAGAACCAGTTTTTATTCACAAACACTCAAATCCATCCTGTAATCACTCTACGATCCACACAGTCGCTCTGACAGACTGTAATACACTACAGGAAGCGTAGGGGGCGATACGGCTTCTACTGTTTCATTTAAAAAGCTCTATAATGTTCATATGATCCACACAGTCGCTCTGACAGACTGTAATACACTACAGGAAGCGTAGGGGGCGATACGGCTTCTACTGTTTCATTTAAAAAGCTCTATAATGTTCATATGATCCACACAGTCACTCTGACAGACTGTAATACACTACAGGAAGCGTAGGGGGCGATACGGCTTCTACTGTTTCATTTAAAAAGCTCTATAATGTTCATATGATCCACACAGTCGCTCTGACAGACTGTAATACACTACAGGAAGCGTAGGGGGCAATACGGCTTCTACTGTTTCATTTAAAAAGCTCTATAATGTTCATATGATCCACACAGTCGCTCTGACAGACTGTAATACACTACAGGAAGCGTAGGGGGCGATACGGCTTCTACTGTTTCATTTAAAAAGCTCTATAATGTTCATATGATCCACACAGTCGCTCTGACAGACTGTAATACACTACAGGAAGCGTAGGGGGCGATACAGCTTCTACTGTTTCATTTAAAAAGCTCTATAATGTTCATATGATCCACACAGTCGCTCTGACAGACTGTAATACACTACAGGAAGCGTAGGGGGCGATACGGCTTCTACTGTTTCATTTAAAAAGCTCTATAATGTTCATATGATCCACACAGTCGCTCTGACAGACTGTAATACACTACAGGAAGCGTAGGGGGCGATACGGCTTCTACTGCTTCATTTAAAAAGCTCTATAATGTTCATATGATCCACACAGTCGCTCTGACAGACTGTAATACACTACAGGAAGCGTAGGGGGCGATACGGCTTCTACTGTTTCATTTAAAAAGCTCTATGACGTTCATATGATCCACACAGTCGCTCTGACAGACTGTAATACACTACAGGAAGCGTAGGGGGCGATACGGCTTCTACTGTTTCATTTAAAAAGCTCTATAACGTTCATATGATCCACACAGTCGCTCTGACAGACTGTAATACACTACAGGAAGCGTAGGGGGCGATACGGCTTCTACTGTTTCATTTAAAAAGCTCTATAACGTTCATATGATCCGCACAGTCGCTCTGACAGACTGTAATACACTACAGGAAGCGTAGGGGGCGATACGGCTTCTACTGTTTCATTTAAAAAGCTCTATAACGTTCATATGATCCACACAGTCGCTCTGACAGACTGTAATACACTACAGGAAGCGTAGGGGGCGATACGGCTTCTACTGTTTCATTTAAAAGCTCTATAATGTTCATATGATCCACACAGTCGCTCTGACAGACTGTAATACACTACAGGAAGCGTAGGGGGCGATACGGCTTCTACTGTTTCATTTAAAAAGCTCTATAACGTTCATATGATCCACACAGTCGCTCTGACAGACTGTAATACACTACAGGAAGCGTAGGGGGCGATACGGCTTCTACTGTTTCATTTAAAAAGCTCTATAATGTTCATATGATCCACACAGTCGCTCTGACAGACTGTAATACACTACAGGAAGCGTAGGGGGCGATACGGCTTCTACTGTTTCATTTAAAAAGCTCTATAATGTTCATATGATCCACACAGTCGCTCTGACAGACTGTAATACACTACAGGAAGCGTAGGGGGCGATACGGCTTCTACTGTTTCATTTAAAAAGCTCTATAATGTTCATATGATCCACACAGTCGCTCTGACAGACTGTAATACACTACAGGAAGCGTAGGGGGCGATACGGCTTCTACTGTTTCATTTAAAAAGCTCTATAACGTTCATATGATCCACACAGTCGCTCTGACAGACTGTAATACACTACAGGAAGCGTAGGGGGCGATACGGCTTCTACTGTTTCATTTAAAAAGCTCTATAACGTTCATATGATCCGCACAGTCGCTCTGACAGACTGTAATACACTACAGGAAGCGTAGGGGGCGATACGGCTTCTACTGTTTCATTTAAAAAGCTCTATAACGTTCATATGATCCACACAGTCGCTCTGACAGACTGTAATACACTACAGGAAGCGTAGGGGGCGATACGGCTTCTACTGTTTCATTTAAAAAGCTCTATAACGTTCATATGATCCACACAGTCGCTCTGACAGACTGTAATACACTACAGGAAGCGTAGGGGGCGATACGGCTTCTACTGTTTCATTTAAAAAGCTCTATAACGTTCATATGATCCACACAGTCGCTCTGACAGACTGTAATACACTACAGGAAGCGTAGGGGGCGATACGGCTTCTACTGCTTCATTTAAAAAGCTCTATAATGTTCTTATGATCCACACAGTCGCTCTGACAGACTGTAATACACTACAGGAAGCGTAGGGGGCGATACGGCTTCTACTGTTTCATTTAAAAAGCTCTATAATGTTCATATGATCCACACAGTCGCTCTGACAGACTGTAATACACTACAGGAAGCGTAGGGGGCGATACGGCTTCTACTGTTTCATTTAAAAAGCTCTATAATGTTCATATGATCCACACAGTCGCTCTGACAGACTGTAATACACTACAGGAAGCGTAGGGGGCGATACGGCTTCTACTGTTTCATTTAAAAAGCTCTATAATGTTCATATGATCCACACAGTCGCTCTGACAGACTGTAATACACTACAGGAAGCGTAGGGGGCGATACGGCTTCTACTGTTTCATTTAAAAAGCTCTATAATGTTCATATGATCCACACAGTCGCTCTGACAGACTGTAATACACTACAGGAAGCGTAGGGGGCGATACGGCTTCTACTGTTTCATTTAAAAAGCTCTATAATGTTCATATGATCCACAAAGTCGCTCTGACAGACTGTAATACACTACAGGAAGCGTAGGGGGCGATACGGCTTCTACTGTTTCATTTAAAAAGCTCTATAATGTTCATATGATCCACACAGTCGCTCTGACAGACTGTAATACACTATAGGAAGCGTAGGGGGCGATACGGCTTCTACTGTTTCATTTAAAAAGCTCTATAATGTTCATATGATCCACACAGTCGCTCTGACAGACTGTAATACACTACAGGAAGCGTAGGGGGCGATACGGCTTCTACTGTTTCATTTAAAAAGCTCTATAATGTTCATATGATCCACACAGTCGCTCTGACAGACTGTAATACACTACAGGAAGCGTAGGGGGCGATACGGCTTCTACTGTTTCATTTAAAAAGCTCTATAATGTTCATATGATCCACACAGTCGCTCTGACAGACTGTAATACACTACAGGAAGCATAGGGGGCGATACGGCTTCTACTGTTTCATTTAAAAAGCTCTATAATGTACATATGATCCACACAGCCGCTCTGACAGACTGTAATACACTACAGGAAGCGTAGGGGGCGATACGGCTTCTACTGTTTCATTTAAAAAGCTCTATAATGTTCATATGATCCACACAGTCGCTCTGACAGACTGTAATACACTACAGGAAGCGTAGGGGGCGATACGGCTTCTACTGTTTCATTTAAAAAGCTCTATAATGTTCATATGATCCACACAGTCGCTCTGACAGACTGTAATACACTACAGGAAGCGTAGGGGGCGACATGGCTTCAATATGGCTTCCTAAACTAGGCTCTTGGGTGCAGCCCATCACAGTAAAGCAGCCTATACTCAGTTCACACGCCCATGCCCAAATGACTGAGCATTTTTCTTAAGAGTTTCTAATTTCTCGCCAGTGGCATTTTTGGGGTTTATTTTGTTAGAGTGCAGCGCGGGAGGAGCTGAAAGAGTTCTGCTGGAGTACCTTTAGCTGAGCCACAAGAAAACCAGATCAAAAGTTGTGTCGCTGCAGCTCCACAGGCATTACCGACCTGCATAAGTTCAAAGATTTCTTTCTTTGTGCTTTTGGGCTCCAGAAAGAAACCGTAGGGATAAGAGCACTTGAGGATACGGCGAGTCTTTAGAAGTTCGTGCACGGCATCTTCAATGAATGTAGTGTCTGGAGGACCTCCTTCTCCTAAAAGAGGCCGAACAAAAAGGTGCATCTCATCAATACGTGTCCGAAATTACCGCGGATGTGATCAGAAAGCTCAGAAATGCTCGCTCACTTCCACTCAGCACTTTGCTCAGCTGCTCCATCTTGTCTTTGGCTGTTTTAAGGAGACGATCTTCCAGCTAGATGAGACAGAAGGAACAGAAAGTTAGATTTAAGAAACGCTTCAAATGTTTTTTTGGTCAGGGGAGGTATTACAAGATCTTAAGATCCGAAATTTTTCACTAATTCATATTACAGAACCAAATCTTACAGCATCTTTTCTGCAGTCAGGAAATCGTAACCTACTGAATCAAATCAACTGTCGTGTCCCAATTCAGGGGCTGCGTCCTTCGGAGGCTTTTGAAGGCCGACTGCGTCATGGCGGCGCGACTAGGCTGTCCCATTTCAAAGGCTCCTTCATCAGCCAACATATCTCGAGGTTCACTGCGTACCGGTGAGGATTCGAGAACACGGCATGCCCAGCAAAGGAGCAAACAGCGGCTAAGGAGACCATTTAAATGTAAATACTGGGTTTCAACTTTCGATTCAGCCTTTAAAGTCCTTTAA